>NC_092212.1:70991309-71013354 GCF_043381705.1 Parasteatoda tepidariorum
AGTAAATTATATTTCTTTTGGAAATAATGGATTGAAATATGTAGGTGCACTCGTATTTGGATATAGGTATTGAGTGAAAAAGGGACAATTATTGAATTTCATAAGTAAACAAATTAGAGCCGAAAATAGGATCAATAGTAATTAAATTTATAGGAATGTGTTCATTAGGGAAGTGTGGTAGTACAACGCAATTGTGGGATAACAATGACCCAATAGAGTCCGACGGTCACAAAGTGTGAGGGTTAAACACTTTGGATAAATCGGTATCTTCAAGTTTGAAATGAGGGTGAAAACTAAAATTAAGCAAATCAAGGATTGAAAGATAAATAAGACAGTGTCATGCTATATGGAGATACAATATTAGAATTTAACACAGTGATATGATGTTTCAAATAAAAATAAATGAACGTATGCCCAAGCAAGAAAAAGACAAAATATACTCACCACATGCAGGAAAATTTGATTTGAAAAAAAAAATAAATAAAAAAGCTTTAAAACAAACAAACAAACTAAATGAGGATTTATAGATGAACAGCTGCTCATTTTATTAATATTTTAACTCACACACCCACAAAATCATATAATTGAATATGAAGTTAGGGAAATTATTTTTCACAAATGCTAAGGTTTGAAAATAAATGGATGAGGGAAGAATAGTTTTTAAATTTTGTAAAAGTTAGGCAATCAAAGTTGATACATTATAAAAGATAAAAAAAAAAGAAATTTAAAGGGTGATAAAATACAAAAAGACTCATTTAAATTGTAAAAAAATTATGATTTTCAAAGAAAATTCAAAGGTATAAAAGGGTTGATATAAGGAACATTTACCTAACATACTGAAATTTATAAAGATTTGAAGATTTTACATTAATATTTTGAATTAAAAATATGATGTGGCAGAAAGAATTAATTCCCTCGATACGTATTTCTATTTTGGAGAAAGAGGCAGGCGGCACACCCCCTTATGTAAACAGCACGAAGGCTCTAGAAAGAATGTAAAAGTTTTAAACCATCTTAAAAAAATTCGTTAACTGGTGCAGAAACAGAAAAGAGTTAGCCAATTAAATTTAAAGAGGGGAGAGTTTGAAAATCAAAGGAAAGGGACTGGTTAAGTTAGCCTCCCTTAAAAAAATAAATGAAGAAAAAGGAGAGGCTGACACGAAGGGTAACTCTTCCCACAGGAAATGCAATGACCACGTTGACTATTTAGGAAGGGCGAACAGAAAGTTGACATACATTTAACTGCTATATAAAAAAAGGCAATATGTGGTATTTAAACAATTCATTTGGTAATATTCCAATCCTATGGTAACGCTTTACTGGTTTGTATTATCATAGATTAAAATTTTACCATATTCTGGTAGTTTCAACCACACAATTTCTTATACTAAATATATACTATTTTATATGCTACCAGAGCATCTATATGTGAAATTAATTATAAATAAAATTAAGTAATATGTTATGATAATTTATTCTGCTAGTTTTAAATTGCATAATAAATAAATAAGGAATTAATAATTAAAAGAGTAAGCATATTAAATTAATTATTCTGGTAGAGAAGAAGATGGTCATTGTAAGAAGATGTTAATTTTGTTATATTGTCAGTTTTAACTTTTGTTTAATGATATAACATTCAAACAAAGATAGTTTGCATTTTCCTTAACCAGAATTGATATGTATCTTTAAGGTAACTTTAAGAAAAACTATAACAGGGAATAATTTATAAAATTGCTTTTTTTTTGCTTTGCTAACTGTTTATTCACTTTGTTTTTGCAAACTGAAATTTTGCAATGAATTTCTTACCAATATTCAAATTGTATAACTTAAGGCGTTTATATTATAGTATTATTTCGTTTTCAGAAGCATATTTAAAGACTTCGTGTAACTATATTTCTTCTGTGTTTTCAGCTCAAGGAAAATAAGGATGCATCCGGATATAGACAGATATAAAAGAGAAAGAAGACATATTTTGTTTCTCTGTTCCGAGTCAGGTGGACTCAAGGGATTCAAATATGCTTCTGGAGATATTGAATTTGGATAGGTGTCCAAAGATAAATAGAATCCTTAGAAGGATGGAACTTTTAAAAACAAAAACATGTTTGACTATCTTTAATAAAAAAATAAAAAACTGAAACGAATGAAATTATCCGAAGGAATAAATTAAGCTGATTAAATTTCCCAGAAACAAAGATTTTTTGAAATTTTTAAATTGGAAAAAATTTTGATCTTCAGAAAAATAAATATCTTACTAGCTACAGAATCACGTTATCTACAAAAATATTTATATAATTAATTATTTAATGAGTTGCACGATGGGAGGGATATGGAATAATTCAGTCCCACTGGAACCATAGAGTTGATATAGTTAGTAATACCCAGTATGTCAATACCCAGTAGTACCCTTTTATACACTATTTAAAGGGTGCTGTAAAATCTAAACTCCTAAAAAGGAAAACAATTACACTGAACTTACACGCATTGCCACAAAAAATGAGTTTATTTCGCTTCCAAAAAAACAAAGTTGGCGATTTATGAATATCGCCAGAAGTTTGTTTGCATCTATTTAGAGTTGACGTAAGTATGTTGTTTTCTTCTACGCCACTATAAAATATATACATAAACACAAGTTTATCATTAAAATATATATGAATGTTTTTACTTATTAATAAGAATAATTATATCTGAATTTTTAAAATTTGTCAACTGTATTAAATAATTTTATAACATATAATTTCATTTCGCTTCGGTTTTCTTAAACCTAGTTCGAATTTATTTTAATATTCTCTCTATACAGCTGGTATATTTAATTGGCAAGTAAGCTTTATTTTTAAAAATATTGTAACATTGTATATATGCATAATAAATTAGTAATTCTTGCTTTACACTGTACTGCAAGACTAACTTAGCTGATTCCTATGTGTATATTCTCCACTAAATTCATACATTTTAGTGTTACGTTACTTAACAAAAAATATGGTGCCGGTCAAGTTGTGAAAAAAGAACATTCTAAGTGTTACACTACACTGCAAACACCACTTTGCTGTAAAGTAGACGCCACCATAATTTGGTGTTAAGATACACGAAAACGTTTTACAATGTATGATTTTAAAATTGTGCATATTTTCATGTTTTATATATTTTAGAAAAAGAAATATATTGCTACATTTGGGTAACAAATTGAAAGCCATTCTGATATTTAATTTCAACTTTCAGCTAAATAATATTCTAAAATTATGCTGAAAGAATATAATTGCATTATATATCTATATGGTAATATGATTATTGCGGTGATTCTATTTATTTTCTTACATTTCGAAAATTTATTGAGAACACGCTTGTATCACATCCAAAAATGCTCTACAATATCATGACATAAGATATGTTCAAACACAAAACCTTAAAATTTACAGATGTCTCACTAAATTTTAATTTTTGCGAAATAGGAGGAGAACTCTTACTACCATTACAGTTATATTACTAACATTGATTTTAACTATTGCAGTTTCAACGAACAAGCATTTACTAAAGAAAATTTTATGAACAAAATATGTGAAAGAACTGATTGTTGAAACTGATTCCGAGGTTAAGACTAGCAGGATGTAATAGTATTATAAATAATGAAGTCCTCCCAGAGAAAAGAAATTAAAAATATAAATCACAAAGGCGAAGTAAACCTAAGTAGTCAAGGAATATTTTTTTGTAGGGAAAGATTTATGTAATATTAGGTAATATTAGTTTTTTTAGCCATATCTATATATCTCACTTTATTTCTTCCCTAAATAATGCGTTATTCCTAAAGTAATTAAATTACATTTATCTGTATTTTGATTAGTAATATGAATACTACGACATAATGAATAATTGATCACAAAATTAATAAATTTTTGTTGATTGTTGAAACAATACATTACTAGTGATTAATTTGCAGAGGTACCCCTGTATTTTAGTTTTAGCGAAATAAAAACGGAAAAACCATTACTGTAATACAGTTTCATCGAACTACCATCACAGAAAGATAAATAGCTTAGTAAAAAATGTGTGTGAAGGTGTTTAAAATTATTGAATCTGACTCCTAGCTTAAAACTTTCGAGCTGTAATAATATTACAGATAATGAAGTCCTTCCAGTTCAGGAAAATCTAAAATATAAATCTCAAAGGCAAAGTAAAGTTGGGTAGAGAAGGAAAAATCCTTTGTGGAAAAAGAGCTATGGAATATCAGTTCTTTCAACCTTGACTATTTATCTTACTTAGTTTCTTCGCCAAATAATATTTTCCTTTTTATTTCCAGAATTCCAAAAAAAAAGAAAACAATAAAGATACCCGTAAGAAAGAGAAAACAAAGTAAAAGTGTTGGCGAGGAAATGCAAGTACCATCTTTAAGAGAAAGACGAATGGGGGAATCCACCATAAACACTTAAATACTTTCAGTATTTTTGGTGATTTTGTTTGAATAAATTACGCCAAGGGAATACATTTTTTATGTAGCATCGTTGTCACATTTTCGGATATATTTTCAGTTTGTTTTTTTTGTTTCTTATTTTCTTTCAAAAATAGAAAAGTTTGGAAACAAAGAAAAGTTTTTAAGGCTGTGATAGGAACAAAAATATGCTTTTTGTGCTTTTGTCATTGTCATTGTTTGAGTAAACAAAGAATATTCTTCTTTATCTTATATTTCTCGCAGGTTTCTTTACGAACATATCTTCTTTAATTTTGTTGTCAGGTACACCAGGCTTTAAAAAGAAATTAGTCTTCCCTTTTAGCAGGAGGAATGTTTATAAAGAATAAATGCCAAATATATACTAGACTAATAAATGATTGTTAATGAGTTAATTTCTTCGAAATATTCAGAACAAATAAAATAAGCATTTGCCAAGTATAAAATTTTATTGGCAAGCAGTTAATATTTCATTTTTAACATTAAGTTTTCTTTTTTTTCTGCAATTCAAATATATTTCCTGTAATTTTGTACTGAAAATTTCTTTTCTGTAACTCACATTCAAATTATTTTTGCTTATTTTTTGAACTGAGGATCTCAATCTCATACTTTTATTTTAATTTTGGGTAAAAAATTCAAATAAATGTATAATATAAGTTAGAACATTTCTAATTCAAACTAAAATGAGTATAAACTTAAATAAAAATCAGGAAATAGTCTTGAAAAATGTAGTCTTGAAAACTCTTTGTGAAAAAATAGTCTTGAAATATTGATTATAATATCATTATTATTGAGAAATTCACAAAAACAAGTGTGTTTCAGGCTATTTAAAAAAATTGCTAATTTTATTAATATTAATTTAAAAATGTCTAATTACTTTTATTTTTTGCAAATATGAATTTGAACACTCACTTCGATTAGGGTCCATTGTTATAATTAAAACTTTTAGAATGTGTAATGAAACATTGACATTTAAATCTGTTAAAATGCTTAAAAAATATTTTAGTAATAATCTGTTTTAATTTTTTATTCTTTAAAAAAATTTGAATGAAGAAAGTAGCATTCCTTGATAGAAGGTTAACTTAATTAATTTGCTTACATTATATTTTATTTTATAACCGTCATTGAACAGCCGACCAATTTTGGGTTAACGACTACTAATGTTCAACTCCATAACCTTGTTATTTTGAACCAAATCCATAAGACAAGGGAACTCTTGGATCAATTATTGGGAGAAAATTGCTTTTGTGGAGGACTTTTTGATCTAACTAACCGGCATTTGCATTACATGGAGAGGAAAACCCCGAAAACCTCCCATGTTTAATCTTATGGCTTGGGGATTCTGAACCACGATCTGTCTTAAACCGAGGATATTTTACGAAAACACTTTGGTCGGTGTGAGCCGGTTGCGGAACTTGTATCGTCCAGCCATCGCTGGGATTCAAACCCGGTTCAACTCATTGAAAGGCGAATCTATGCTCTGAGCCATCCCGGTTCTGTTATATTATATTATAGATAGAATTATTCGAAATCACCATAGTATGATAATAAATATTTTAAATTGTATCTTTAATAATTCGCCCCAATATCTTAATAACACCTTAATGTATGTTCGTAGAAAAAATTATATTTTATTAAACGATTTTGAAATTTCTTTTGAAATGAATCTCTCGAAATCTAACTGTGTATTGCATTCAATTATATTATCAATGGTGGCTTTGTGGAATCGTTAAGGATATATTTCCTCTATATGAAACATAATCACGAAAGATTGTAAAAAAAAAGAAGTACAAATGATGCATTCAAATATTGGAGAAAAATGATAGCAAATAAATGGTTCGGATAAACTGTGCATTTTCTTTTTTCCGTAAAATTAAATTCAATCATCTTTTATTGAATTTGCTTTAAACCCTCTTTTAAATGATGTCGGAAATCTCTTCGATTCATTGCTGAATGTGAATAAATAATGTGAATAAATAATGGCAACAAATGTAAGAATAAGATCTTGTTTGAAATATTACATTTTAAATTTTGTATAGTTTAGAGAAAATTAAATATCTGATTCTTTTAAATAAAAGTATTAGTTCAAATAGTAATTTAATGTTTGAACGTTTTTTTAATACAATGTCTTACTAAACTGTTACTCAATATAATTTTTAAGATGTGTTTTAAAGTTAAAAGTATTTAAAGAACATCGCAGACATATATATAAATATATATATATATATATATATATTACATACACACACAGTTTATCTCGAATCTCACAGGAAAGGCGAAATATTTGAGATAAAGAGGCTTTCAGTTATACAGGGACTTACTACTCTATTTAAAGTGCGTTAATTGTCTTCGGTATAAAAATATAGGTATTTCTTTAAATTAATCATGCCACATACATCCATTTACATAACATTTTTTAACATACATTTAACACTGAAAATAATTTTTTGACGTGTAACCTTATTTGTTTTGATTATTCTTNATATATATATATATATATATATATATATATAAGCACAAAATAGGAAGAACAATTAAAATATTAAAAGATAAAATCAAAAATTTTTAATTAGAAATTATACTCTAACCAAGTTCCTTCCAAATTGCCGTACACTAATTCCGCCGCATTAACAGCCATTCTTCCAAATTATTGGATTAAAACTGGGGCGAAATAAATGAATAAAGGTTACAGTTCAGACAATTTGGAAGCAGTTTAAGCTTCAAAAAAGGTAATCTGAAATTCAAACTGATTAAAAAAATGTATCAAGGAAATTAATTGGAAAATTATTGCAATTACTTTTTTTAAATCATTAACTTTGCTTGTTAATACGAATTCGTTCAACTCAAATGACAAACGATTCAAAAAGACAGAAGAAAACGAAACAATAATATGAGCCTTGTTTAATTTGTAGCAAATGTGAACCAACAATATCAAACAGGTGCAATCAATGCTGTGGCAAAATTATCAATGTATATCATCAGAGTAAAATACCATTAAGGACGTATTCGCCAAGATTTATGTATGCATGATATTTGTTCTTTTTTTTTTACACTGATTGAAGATGTGTAGTTTTGAAGAAAGAAATATAATTTTCAGGAAAAAGAACCTTAATTGACTGTTTCCAGCAGCTACATCAGCGATGTCAAAAGTGTGTACTTTGTATAATGCCTTTTCAAATAAAAATTATATATTTTTCCTTAATTAAATAATTTTATGTAAATACTCATAGACTCATTCAGTCCGCAGCTCTGCTTTGCTTTTACGAACCTTTTTATTTTCGACATCTAGTAGAACTAAGATTTCACTTAAAAAAGTTTTCTGTTGTATTCATACAGCTCTGACGTTTATGAAAATATTTTTTACAACTGAAGTTCACTTTTTCTGGAAAGCGATTCTATTTTAAAAAGAAAATGTCCACAGTTAGTGTAAACAATTATCATTATTCATTAAACCTTTAAACGCCTTATAATCTTTAGTTTGTAAATTCAAGAAATTCCTATTGTATGCACATGCTTTCAACTTGTGTAAAAATTAAAAATAAATTCTCTTGATAAAATGAAATTGAAATACACAACAAAATTTCATTTTTAGCGCACAACAAATCACTCAAAAAGATAATGTTTGTTCCCTAGAGCAGCAATTTTTCTTTTCCATTTTGTTTAAGCCGGATTTGCTTTCCAAAACATAGATCTGACATAACTGCCGTTTAACATCCATATCCACTAAATATTTAGATTCAAAACAAGTAAAATATACTTAGCTAATCAAGATATCTTATCTTACTTCAAAAATGAGCAAGGAGCCAACCTGCACAAATCCCGTTACATGTTCGAAAATCTGATAATTATCCCCAACCTAATTGCGAAGCTAAAGGAAGCGAGCTTTAGATTTATGCGATTTAACAATGCAGCCTCCGAGCGCAAACGGTAAAAGCGAAAGATAAGGCCAAGTTTCAATAATTACCAATTGTTTATTTTCTGCGCAGCTCGAAATCAAATTACTGCCTAACCGCAGACAGGGGTTGTTTGCTTTTGGAGATATATGGCACTTCTGCAATTCCTCGTCTGAAATAACTTATTCGCAGAGTTTTATATTCACTTAGATTTGCTTTCTATCAGATACTCTAATTATGATATAATCCGAAGTATAACGTGCATTTAAGCAGATCGTTAATGTGATGAACATGAGTGAGAGAATAATAAATCTTTCATTCGAAAATAATAAATAAGTACAAATACTGTATGAGAAAAACATTTTCCTGCAGTTTATAAACTATTGGAAATTATGAAGCGATTTAAACAATAACGCGGTGTAAATTTAAATCGATCGTAGTACAGTGCTAAAGATTGATCGTATGATGTTACATACTATTTGTTACGAATTTTATATCGTTTTATGGCTTAATAAGGTGCTATTTGTATATTTCATTTAAATTTCAATAACCCTTGATGAAATACGTTTCAAACTGAAAACTTTTAAGTAGTAAAAAATTTACTCTGTATTGTGGCTTAAGTCAACAATATTATGGATCATCGCCAAAGGGATTTTTATGACAGATGAATCTTGAAAATCTCATACAAAATCGAATATCATTATTTAACTTTCTGCAAAGTATTTAAAAAATGCTTCGATAAATAATATAAGCTTAGCAATGAAATAAAAAAATTATAAATTGTTAAAGTTTAATTGATGCATAATTTGAAAAAAAATTTTTTTTTCCATTTTTAAAAAAAACATTTTTCAAATGTATACTTTTATATGTTTGAAAATAACAGGATTTACTTTAAAACAGAATTTTTCTACGTTTCCTTTTTTAAAATATTGTAAAAAATATTAATTTTACTTAAATATTCAGAAGTTAGTTTCTTAGTTTCAAAAATATTTAACTGCGTTGCAAACTGCCATAGTTACGATATGCTTAATTTAGGAATTGAAAATATTTTTTATGAAAAGGAAAAAAAATTCCAAGAATTTATGCAAGCCGATGAAAAATCTTTATAATTTGTTTTAAAAAATTCAGAAATTAAGGGATTTCACGTTCAAATTTTTAAAATTTTTTCGTTTTTGGAAGAAATCAGTTCAGAATTATAAAATTGTTCATGGTTCATAATTATGGTAGCTGACAATGTTTCCGTTTCCACTACCCTCACTAAAAGCTATGAAATATTTTGAATTTTGCAACCGCTATACAAGTATCAAACTGATAAAAACTATACAGCATTTTAACATCAAAAGCGGTGGCAACAACTTTACTTAAAATATGGTGAACAGCAACAGTAATGGAAAGAAACAACAACGGTAGTTCCTAATGTAGTTAATACCCCCATATATCTCCCTTACTCTTCTTTTAGTATTAAGTGGTTACCCCTGTTTTATGTATTTAGGTAGACAAAGAAGAACGATAACCACGTACAAATCAATAAAGTATAATCACGTACAAATCAATAAAGATATTTTTATAATACAATTTATACGGAAAGAACTATTTATTAGTTTAGAATGTATGAATTTAGAATGTATGAATTTAGAATGAATGAATTTAGAATGTATGAATGTATAAAAATTGTTTGCGCAACAAAATAATGACATCGCAGAGAGTACATTCAAACAAATTTGAATTAGGCTTAATAGAATAAAAGTTGATAAAAATTAAATAATTTAATATAATTGTCAGAGTTATGTAAATCTTTTTATGAGAATTGAATTAACTTTATTACATAACTAAATACATACATGCATTTTGTAGAAGTTAACTTCCTGTGGAGTGTTTAGCATCGTGCAAGACTAGAACAAACTTATGGATTCTTTTGCTCGATAGTAAAGAATCCATTATTGTCATCTGGCAATTTCAAAACCTGGCCAAAATTGGCATTTTTTCAGACAAAAACATTTTCTGAATATAGTTAATACTTTGGTTTTTGTGTAAGCATTCTTGGAGTTTAGATTCAAATGCACATTTTAAATTGTATAGTAAAATTGCGGCTACTTAATTTAAATTTTGTGGTTACTTGAAATAAAATATTTCACCGACAATTTCTGACAGGTATTACACAACAGTTTTCACAGTGTATAGTTCCCTGGTATTAAATCTTTGAGAAAAATGAATCCTTAATAAAATTGGAAAGAAAAAACTTATGAAGAAGTGCAGTTTAAATGAAATTCAGAGATAGTTTTTTTTCTCTCCTCAATATGCAATAAAATCGAAAGAGCATATAAAATACAGCTATTTAAACCATTAAATTAAGTACTTTAGAAAGATAGGATCCTAACAGAAACGCCTGAGAAGGAAAAGCTTCGAAAGAATTAAAAAGAATAGATTTTGTTACTATATTTTAAAAAAAGAAAAAAAAACAGTAGAATTTTATGTCAAAATTGGATTTGAAAGCGGTGTGGTTGGTTTTTGTTTTTTCCATAAAAAATGACACCATTTTTTTTGGAAAAAAGTCAATGTAAATTGCGTTATACTCTATTTTACAGAGGTTAATAACTTCCTATAAATATAGGAAGCGATACGTAATCATATTAGTTACTCTAACTTAATGATATTAGTTATTCTTGAATTGTGAATTGAGTTATTACAGAGAAGAAAATGATGATAACGGTTTTAAGCTTGGGTACTTCACCTGAACAAAACTTGATTAGCTTTGATTGACTAATTGAATAGTCTTCGAGAGGCAAATACATTTATATGATTTTTCCAGTACATTTCTTTTAAAGTTTTTTTTAAAATTTATTTATTAAAAGTAAGTGAAAATCTCATTCTTAGTATTAATCTTCAAAAACAAATATTATTTCAACATCTATATTTTTAAAACTGCAGCGTTTAAGCTGTTCGAACACCTAAATCTAATAAATTAAACTTCCGTAATCTTGTATTTTTGAACGAAAACAAGGAGTCACACATTCAATCCTAGGTAGCTTAAAAATAAGGTAAAAAACTACAAAAACCTCTGAACATCTGTAACATGTACAGTTTGCAAACAAATATACGGACCACCCCACATAACTTTTGATCTAATAATTTGATTTGCAAGTTCTAAAGTTCAATCTTAATGGGTCAAAGGTGTGACCTCAAATATGCTAATTAATTAGTGCAGACAACATTTTGAGTAACAAAATAAGTAAATAAACGTACTTTCTCAGAAGAAAATACATCTTTTTTCAACAGATTTGGATTTCTGACCCTTAAAATTTATTTTTTTATTTTATTTTATAACCGTCGTTGAACTGCCGACCCGATTTTGGGTTTACGACTACAAATGTTCAACTCCGTAGCCTTGCAATTTCGAACAAATCCAGAAGTCAAGGAAACTCCTGCCCCCAGAGGTATGATTTGTTATGGGAACGTGGTGGACTTTGTAACTTGACGGATTTAACGTGCATCAGTCACCAATTACTACACGGGTGTCTTCGGCCAGCGGGGATCGAACCCAAGACCTCTAGGACATGAGAACAGTGCCCTACCAACCAAGCTATCACGGTCCACCCTTAAAATATAGAATTTAACCGAATTCTGGGAAATATGGCCCCCGTAATAGAGCGATCCAAAGTTTAGAACCTTAAGTGCTAATTTAATTTTTTGTGCATCGCGTTTTAACTCGAGAACTTTTTAAGCGAAATTAAAAAAATTCGCAAGCTATTGTAAAATTCGTTCATAAAAAAATAAATTTTAGTAAATATCTATTATCTTATATTATTTTATTTAATAATAGATGCAAACATTTTGAACTGTAAGATACACAGTTTTTTCATCAGCTTAAAGTATAAAGTTTTATATTGCAAAATACAATTTTTGAGCAAAACCGGTCAAAAACACCTTAAATCGAATTATAAAAAAGTCGTGTATTTAAACTTCAATTTCACAGGAACTATTCAACCAATTTCGCTCAATTTTTGTATTTCGCCATTTAAAATTACATACCTTTAATTGACATAAAAAATTTTATACCTTACAATTTCACATTTATTGAATAAAATAATTACTAAAATTTATTTTTTTGAGTGGAATTATCTTTGACTAAACGAAATTTGTAATTTTGTGTAAATATTTATCAATTCGCTTAAACAATTTCGGCGAAATATGCAAAGAGTAAAATCTACATAAAAGGGTAAAACTTTGGATCGCTCTCCAAACCAAGCTATGGGAACTATATTTCTCAGACTGCGGCTGCCCCCTTTATTTTGAGGGTCTGAAATCTAAATCTATCAAAAAAAGGTATGTTTATTCAGATAAAGTTCGTTTTTCTGTCTGATTTCGTAACTTAAAATACGGTCTGCATTAATTCGTTAGCTTATTTGAAGTTACCTCCTCGATTCATTAAGATTGAGTCCTAGATCGTGAAAATCCGATCCTTAAACCAAAAGTTATTCGGGGTAGTCCTTTTTTTGTTTGGCGTACTGTACATAGGATTATATAACGGTAAATCAACATATTTTCATATTACTTACCTTAAATTTTAACATGCACTAGACCAGTTTCCCAAATTGTCCTTATGGTTAATAACAGAATATTCAACATACAATCTAAATCAAAGATTCAAGACACGTAATTTAAAAGACAAGTTGAAGGCGTGAAAAACCCATGACGACCTCAAAGCGTAAAATTTACATATTAGATACGAAACTCCTAACTAAAAGAACAGTTACAAAATGTGCAATGAAATTGACATATTTAAGAAACCTAACTCAAACGGCAACTTCAAAATCCCTAATCTGCATAATGACTCTTCGAGGAATGTAGTTTATAAATTCAGTATGCATAAATTACATTATTTTGAGGTGCATAATTTGAATCATAACTTCAGTTGAAATAAAAATTTAATTATAGTCTCAAACTACGAATAGGAAATCTTTACACTTTAAGAAAACAGAAAAACTCAAGTTATTAGTCTACTGCTATTTATTTATACACGGAAAAAATATCTGCTGAAATTTCCGTACTTGATTGTAATTACATTTTTGTTAAAAAATTAATTCTGACAATGAAAACAAAATATACGGTTTTAAATCATTCATTTGGTAATTTTTTCGTTCATTGATCACTGTATACCAGAAACTCTGGTTTTAAAAATAATTCTTATTACTTTTCTACCTCAAATTTAGTAAAAAAGTCTAAGGTATCACAATAAGACGCCAAATTTTACCACTTTTACCAGATTTTAACACACATTTAAAATATTATTGTATTGTTAGTTTTACCAATATCATTTTCAAAGGTTTTATAAAATTTAATGAGCTTTTTGGTCTTTGGTCTATTGAGATTTTTTGGTGAGCTTTCAAGTAAAGTCAAAAACACGATGAACTTTACCATTTTCTAGAAGTTTTGATTATAATTTTTCCATAAATTTTTGAATAAATGATATATTTCTTAGTCCATTATATATTTCCATGATCATGATGAATTTTTTTCATGGTACATCGCGATATATTTCCAGTGCAGCAACTCAGTTAAAAATATTTTGCAATGTAACGATACAAATACCTTAACTTAATCAAAATGATTAAATTATAATTACACAAGAGAATTTATTGTGTAAAATTGAATAAGTTGTTGTACCCAGTATCAAGAAATTAATAATAAATAACAGAAAATAAGATTTGGCATTTTCAAACTTTCTTTAATCATGAGAATTTTATCATGATGACAAAAGAATAGAATAAAAATTATCCAGAAAAGCAAATGTACTTTATTGAATAGAAAGAATGTGAAGAAAAGTACATATGCATTTTAATTTGGATTAAAAACTCAAAATAGTCACTTTATTTTCATATGGGATATATACTTTAGATACATACTTTATATTAAGAAACCAAACGAAATTCATTCCACAATTAAACCTGTTGAACAAATACTTGAAACAAACTGGAACAAACATGAATCACAAACACTATTAAGAATGACAGAAAAAGATTTACTTTTAAAAATTGAAATATCGGAATAATGTATAGTGCGGAATAATATATTTTCCACTTCTACATTGATTTATTATTTTTAGCACTTTTAATCTCAATTTTCATTAATTTTTATACAGAAATCAGGCTCGTGCCAAATATTTAAAGATAATAGATGAAAAAAAAAACAAGTGTAAATAATAATTAGAAAATTATTGGCCAAATTGTCATCATAATCTTCTTGGTTATAAGCAGAAAGTTTCAGTGCGAAAAAACAATAATCGATTTTCTGAAAACTATAAAAGAATGATTTTATCGCCAATAAAGCAAATTGATATGAGGTTATAACAATAAATTATAACTGGTTGAATTCAATAAAAATGTTTTCGATAAAAATATAATACGGCATTTGCTTTTACATTTATAATTTTTTTTCTTCATTTTATAATAAAATACATTATATAAATGTTCAAAATTTTTTCTCTATTTTTTCAGGCATGCATTGATAAATATATATATTATTACTATTGTTATTATTATTATTAACAAAATCATTAACAAAATAAACACTTCTGGTAATGCAGTATACCTAAAACTAATGTATATAACGTCTCTCGTTAATTTTTCCAATGCCTGCTTTGTATTTTTATTTAAATTTTTATTCTACTTTCAATTTGCTGACCTCATATTTTTAGTTTTTTTGTGAGCATATTTTCTTTTATAAAGCATAAAGCAAAGACAAAGAATTAATTAAACTTTACAGTAAAGTTCAGAAAACATTGAATACTTTTAAATTAAATTGCGCATGGAAACTTTTCTCATTAAGTTTATTCTACGTAATTAAGTAATTTAATGAGCCCGTATCTTAATTAAATACTGACACCGCTATTTAAATAAAATTAGTTGCAACGGTCTTTTTTTTAAAAAGAACGAATGGCGACCAATTTGCTAAGCATTCCAAAAAAGAGAAGCATTGATATTTTACATTTAAAATGAAATTATAAGCTCGAATTTTCATTTTAAGATTAGTTCCGTGCCTTCTGTCATTTATTTTTAAATAACTTGTTATATTAGGTATGTGAACTAATAACTATATTCTTCATAAATGTGATTCGCGTACATAAGAATGCAGTTTTTTTCTTCCTAGTTTTAAATACAAATAAATCTATAAAAGGTATTTTAAGTAAAATAAAAGCAAAATATTTATAATAAAAGTCTTTTATTATTCATTTGATTTTTAAATATAAATTACCTTTTGAGCTAATTTAGTCTCTGTAAAGTTTCGCAGTCAAACAGAAGTGTTAAGATTTTTACCGAACAAACAGAACCAGACACATGGTTATTTTTGAGTTAAAACATATTTTGTTCCCCTTTTAAGGGTATTTTGATAGTTTTTGGTAAGTTTTGCCATTGGTAAAACTGTAGTTTTTGTAAACCATTGTCGAAGTAATTAAATTGCTTACTTTCAAATTTTCCACAGTAGACGAATCCGTTTATGTTATGAACATAAGATACGTGTAGAAATAAGTTACAAGTTTAGCAGCAAGATGCCGAACAGTCGTAGTTATTTCTCTTTTTTTCGTTTTGATGCTAGATTTTAAAGTTTTCGTAAAAATAACTGTTAAAATCAAGCAGATAGAAAGAAGATTCTTGTTTACCAATAGGCAGACTTATAGAAAAATTTAAAGTTCTCAAGCTACAACACGATATTTCATTGTTCCTAAGATGGCTGATTAAGAGCTAGTTAAAAAAAGATTTTATCATTAAAAAAATCATATCAACAAATATATAGTATTTACTAAGCTTTATATGTAAAATATTTTTTCTAATAATTATAATAATTATATAATAACATATAATAATAATAATAATTATATGTTATTATATAACATATAATAATTATTATAATTATACGTAAAATATTTTTTTTTCAAAATTGCAGTATTAATTCCTTTTTATTTGTTTTTATATTTTATTTTATAACCGGAGTCGAACATCAGACCCAATTTTTAGTTTACAAGTATCAGAGTCTGAGTCGATGGTCCTGTAATTTGAACCCAGCTGAGAATACATGGGAAATTTTCGATCCAGCATTTGGGACAAGCAAGCATTCGTGGAAGCTTTTTTAATTGAACTAGCCATGACTGCGTTACATTTAGTGGAAAAATGGTTTTCCAAACTCCCATGGTATTTAGCCTTGAAATTTTGAACCCATTCCAGAAGACAAGAGATCTTCTGGGTTAAGTATTGGGAGAAATTATCCTTCGTGGAGGACTTTTTAGCTTAACTAATCGGCATTTGCTTTACATAAAGAGGAAAATAATGAAAATCTCCCACGGTTTGCCTAACGGCAGGGAGATTCTACCTCATGATCCGTCTACCACTGAGGATATTTTATGTCAGCACTGTGGTCGGTGCGAGCCGGGTGCAAAATTCATATCAACCACCCACCACTGGGATTTGATCCTGGGTAACCTCATTGGCAGCTGAGTGCTCTATCCCCTGAGCCACAGTGGCTCTAATATCTTTCCATTAGCAAATTATGTTTTGTATGAACGTTTAACATGTTGACATGTTAATAACAATTTCTATTAAGATAAGTAAGAGATCCATTTTAACCTAAAACTTTTAGAATAATAAAACAAATAAAAGGAGGATTCATTTTTAAAAAATTGCACAGCTTATTCCTTATAGAATTCAAAATTGTTGAAACTTGATTTAGACGCTAAAATTCTACTTATTTTATTCTTTATTAATTAATATATAAGTTAAAACACAAAAAAGTGATTCTAAGTAAACCCGGTTAGGGGTATCCGATATCAGAAAAAAAGGTTTTTAAAACCATTATTCAATGATCTCTCAATTCGTGAAAACTTGTAAATTAAATTAAAGCTTTCTTTTGAAAGAATTAACGAGAAATTTTTATATTTCTCCACCCACTTACTTCACAACAGAATAAGTCAAAGATATAAAAATACTAATTTGTACATATAATACTTATTTTCTAATTAATGACCATATTCATTTATTTATTTTGGAAAATAAACGTAACTGTATCTGTTTAATAAGAAGTGAATTACGAGAAATGTAGGGAAAAAATAATGTCGTCATTTGATAATATATGAGAAATAGGTTGCATTTTTGATTTGTTTCCTTTTAAAAAATAAAGATAATTTTAATATTTTAAATGTACAACCCCTCAAAAAATTAAATAATCGTAGTATATAAGCTACACATATTTATGAGTTTCTTTTATTAATTTCATAAGTGTAAACCTTAACTCATTTCTTAATGGAAATACATCTAGCATTCCATATTTATGCTTAATTTTGATTGAATACTTATTCACATCGAGTACGTTTTTAACAATAAAAATTTTTACAACTGCTGCTTGAAAAACAGTAATAATTAGAGTCTATTTTTCACATTATTTAAAAATGTTGCCATTTAATTAAAATATAATTATTAATAAAGTTGAATTCGTAATAAATATCAACAGGCAGTATTTTCTCATTTGGTTTGATTAAATGTTTTGCATTCCATTTGGAATACGAGCTCAACATGGATTTATCTCAACTGTTTCATAATAAAAAATGATAAGAGTTAATTTTAAATGGCATCAAAATAAAAAATATCTTCATTTAGATTTAAAATGATTTTTTTAAAGTATTTCATTCATTAAAAGTTTATCTTGATCAAATTAATTTCTCGATTTTTTTTCAAACAGATTAATATTATATATATTTAAATTTTCATATTTTAAAAATGTTAAATTATATTTGCATGTTGGTGTTCATCCATGAAGAGATAGAATGATATAAAAATAGATTTTTGTTCTTTTTATCCTGCACCATCAAATGCTGAAATCGAATATCGATAAGGAAAAATTTTCTTCTTTCCACTCCTTTTTTTTCGTTTTATACAAATTTTCTGCCGCTTGTGATTTGCGGCACACATTTAGAATTTTTCCCACTTTTAAACGACACGACATGGCATCGAATGATTTGCGTGCAAAGCTTTTCAAGCCAACTACTTCAAACACAGTGTTGGATGTTGAGTGATCTTTTATATTCTCTTTGATACATTTAGTTTTTTTTTAGATATAAAATCTATACCTTAATGCGATTCCGACGACTTTCAAAGAAAGACGGAAACGTTTTCAGAAACCTTTACAATTTAATAGTAGGCGTCATTGACGGATTTTGAAAATTTGTGTCAAAAATGGATGGTTTTTAGCAAGAATATGCTTGCATTTTACAATGCGAAGCTTTAAATAGTGTGCATATTATATACAGTTGATGCGTACTGTATTTTATTGCTATCACAATCTTAACTCATAATTTTCAATTCTGTTATAGAAGTTTATGATAAGATTATAACTGTTTTTCAAAAAGAGAAAAATATAACGCTCCAAAGTCTAATTTAATTTTGTACAAAAAATAATTATTTTTTTAAATTTTTTTTTTTAAGGAGTTTAAATTTATTTTGTACTTTACAAAGTAACAGGCAAAAACTATTTAATTATTGTTAAAGCTTAAACATGTAAAATGACATTCTAGAATTCTAGAATAGAAATGTAAGAATTTTCTAAACAAGTGCATTTAACTTATACGCATATATATATATATATATACATCTTAAATTATCCAGTATATACCTTGCGCACATCCATTTCGGGCCCATCCTTGGTAACTAACAAATCAATGCACAGAATAACAAATCACTTCAGCAGTGCAGTAAGAACGGCACTTTATAACCCTCTAGTTACACTCAATTTGAGCTCTTGTTTTCATATTTTGTAATCTGGCAATCTTGTTGCGAAAACATTTTTAAATCGTTCTTGAAAAAATTTCCTGTCCATGTAAGTACATCGGATTTCGCTACTCGCTTTATAGTCTATGTTTTATACTGTTTTTTCTTTTTATTTTATTTTCTGATTTTACATGTTATTTTTACTTATTGTGTTCTATTTTATTTGTTGTAATTTTTAAAAAAAAAAAATTTGAGTGCTCCTCACACTATTGTATTAATATATTTTGCTTTGGCTATATTAATACAATTTCAGAAAGCACTCTTTTTTGCGAATATAATCGCGTGGGCTGATGAAAAGATTACATCTTTTTTTCCGTTTTTTTCAAAGAAAATTTCATCCTTATTTTTTTTTTTTTTTTTTTTTAATGTTATATTGAAAATGTAGATTATGAGGAGTGTTGGAAAATNTAACTAACTAGATAAAATCTATTAGTAATATAAATATATATATATATATTTATCTGTAATATATATATATATATTTATATTACTTAGTGAAGAGTCAAATGGAAAAGGAATTTAAAAATATCATACTGAATCGAAAACAAATTTGGGGAAACTTTTTCAATCCCCATTGTTCATTGTAAAATGAAAGTTATATGAAAAATATTTTCAAAACATCTTTCTTCAGACATATACATTCGAAGAAATGGAATTTTGTAACTACCCCTATTTACAAATTTTTTTGTTGAAAAATAATAAAAAGTAAAAATATATATCATGCAAAAATCAATATTTGAATTAGTTTTATTACTATGTTACAATTTTCTTTAGTTTATTTATTACGTTACACCCTTCTAACAGAGATTAATCTTAAACTTTTTGCTTCAAAATGTTGAAGAAAAAGAATTGAAAAATAAAATAAAAGTGCGAAATGACATCGCAGCTATTTGTAACTTAATCATTAATCACCACTTGAATACCGAATTTATTTAAAATATAGCTTTCAGAACTTTCTATTCTAGTTAAGTTTTGTTAGCAAACGTGCTTAGATTATGATACGAAAAAATTTGTAACGATGATAAGTGATAGTAACTGAGCAATTTGTTTTTACTTGGCATTACCGATAAGTAATTGATAGAGCCTTTTAAGATAAAAACCTAAATAGATCCAAAAAATCTTACATTAATTGCATTTACTTTAAATAAATCTCGACAAAGTGTCGGACAAAGTTCTTAAAACACGACATTTTTTTTTAAATGATCTTGGTATGTCGAGAAAAATGTACCCTTCAGTAATTTACTTTAATTTTGGGGAAAATCGTTGGGATTTTGGTTATTAATCTAAATTACCTAATATAAACTGCTAAAAAATAACGTATTTTTAGTGGAAATGTATACTAAGTTCATTAATATGTTAATCATTAGTTGGAAAATAGCTATAAAAATGTACTATTATTATTATTTATCCAATGTCAAAAAATCTTTTTTATTTTGTTTTATTTTTGCTTATACAAAAAATGAAAGGATTGGCCAAAAAGGAGATTAAGTAACACAGATTAGTTAAAGAATTAATGTACTTTAATTAATACAAGTTACTTACTCACAAGTGGTATAAGTGTACTCTTTGAAATAAATATATATATATTTAAAGTTAATGTGCTAACAGTTAATATGCTCATTGTATATCCTTGCTTCATACTTTAATGTTATCTTAGCAATTATTTCAAAATGGCTATTAATCTTTTAACGATCGGTTAATTTTCCAGAAAATGATCATAAAAATGCCTATTTTTTTGGCTTTTGTATTTGTATTACGTATTTGATTATTGCTGACATCTAGTTTAAAATAAACTAACTATCTACAATTGCCTTAAAAATATCCTGGTACTGCCATCTGGTGTGTAAAATTAGAAATAAAATGTTTTCTTGGGAAAAGAAATTTATTAGTTTTATTCTTATCGGCGCGTTACTACTGAACACTCCAGTCCGTCAATATCACGGGAGCGAGAAATAGAGGGCGAAACCTCACCCCGTCATTTTCACGGGAGCGAGAAGGAAGCGGTTAAAGGATATATAAATTTGAAATTATATGAATGAAATTATATGCGCGATTACCTTGTAAAGGAAGAAAACAATAAAAGCCACTACATGAAAAAATGAGTGACAAAACACATAAAACTAAATCTTAGAATCGTATCCTCAAATAGAGCAATTTACCGATTCAAACTTAATGCATTAAACAAATATTGGCTGAAATTGATTATATTTTTTTCAGTTGAAAATTGTGTTTATTGTTTAGAGGGAAAAATTGCTGTCTGCAATATTTTTAATCAATTTATGTGCTGGTTTTAGTGAATCTTTGAATTTTCTAGGTCAAACTTTCTTCATAGTGGAGGAAATTCACCCTAGTAATTAGGTTTTAACACGTTTGTGCGCTCTAGAGAAATCATCATTAATAAAAAAAAAGTAATATAAGTTAAGTAAATACAATCATTTATGTAATTAAGTAAATTATTAAGTAAATAAGGCTACAAACAGATTACAAACATTATAAGCCATTCCGATACAGCCAACTCAGAAAATGTCTTATGATAGTTTTATTTAATATTATAATTTCTTACTCTCTTAAAATGAAAGAATTATTTCCCCTACTCAAAAACGAGTTAAATTTTTTAAACTCAACTTGAGTGAAATACATTCTTATTTGAGCGAAATTCTTGCTTTGCGTTTACTCAAACTTGAGTGGTATTTATTAAGCAATATTTGAGTGCTTTTAGCTCAAACTTGAGTGATTCATATATTATTTAATTGCGTGTGAGCTATAAGCTGTAATTTCTTTCGTTTTATTTTAAAAAGCAAACGATAATAAATCTAAATAAAATTTTTATGTTCTGTGATCTAAATAGATTATGTCTTCGTTTTCATTTTACGTTTAATTTTTTTTTCTGGAGAATATGTCAT
>NC_092212.1:71013591-71016791 GCF_043381705.1 Parasteatoda tepidariorum
ATTAATTTTTATTATTTATTTCTTTTTGACTTAAGAAAACTATGTTTGAGCAAAGTTTATGGTAAAAACAATATTAAAGTAAAGTCAAGTAGTTAATGTTAATTAGTTAATTTTTTTATTCGAATTCATACTAAGCTAGGATTATTGCAGAACAAAAATTATACTATTTTTTTTCTAATCAAAACAAATATATAGTTTGGATTTTAAACAAATTTATATCAAGAGAGTTTGCAAAATTAAGCTTGAAAAAGGGTATTTAATCCAGATTTTTTAGCTTTTAACGTCTTCTTCAAAAATTTATTAATTTCACTTAGTTTCAGAAATTTGTCTTAAAAAAATTTAGGCAATTTAAAACACTATACCTTTTTTATTGCTTGAAAATAAAGCTTTATAAATTAAACGAATAAATTTGTTCGAAAAAAAAATAACTCATAGTATTTTCAGTTGAATCTAAATGAGCATAATATTTATAAAACTGCTTACTTTAAAAATTCGTTTAGAGCTCCTTACTTTTAAAAATTAAACTTAAAAGAAAAATGACGAAACTTAAGGGAAAGAAAAAAAAACTCAAATATTCAGTGGTTAGGAATTTTTCATAAAAAAAAAAAACTCTTGAGTAATAATTCATTTAATTGTTGTTTCACCGTATACAATCAAAACAATTGGATAACCATAAAATGCTGCTATTCAAACTGTTAACTCTGAAAATTTTTTTTAACTTCACCTTATTTGATTTAGCAAATAAAAACTTTATCCTCGACAACAAGACCCAGCTCATGAAAGTAATTAGTTCTTTGCAGCCGTCTTGACACAGGACTGTAGCCGAGAAGGTTAATCGGTCAATCTCACGACAGAGGAGAAGCGCGTTCGAATCACCAGTATACACAGTGTCGATATGCTCACAGCGAAAACTTTCACAAGTACTAATCTATCTAATTCGATATATAAATTCAACAAGCGTTATGATAAAAAAAATTCATATCTAAGGCTTTCTTTCAAAAGGAATTTTTTTAAACAAAAACTATAGTATTTTCTATCGCTTACGATAGATGGCACCACTAAATACAAACATTTTGTATATTAACAATAAAAATTTTGACTGCAATTTTCAAACTGAAATACAGAAAATCGCTCCAACACGAGTTAAAATTACTCAAGTTTGAGTGAAAACGATCCACTCAGGTAATACTGAAAATCACTCAAACTCAAGTGAAAATAACTCAAGTTTGAGTGAAATTTTTTTCACTCAAATTTATCTATTTCCATATAACTCTTTCACTTGAGTGATTTTAACTCAAGATGAGAAGGCCGGTTTTTTCTGGATGAAGGAGTTAAATAGCACTCAAGTTGAGTGATTTTCACTCGTTCATTTTAAGAGAGTAGGTTACTAATTTTGTTAAAGTTGTAGAAAAGTGAGTCTTACCTAGCATGCTTCGAGAAACAGTAAAAAAATTGTGAATCTAAAAACAAGTTAATTAATAAATAAATTAAATAAGAGAGTTAAAATTTAAAAAAAAAATCTATTAATAAGAAAATTTTGCAATATGTAAAAAAAAAAATTAAAGCAGCATATCGTAAAAACTCCCTATGAATCATGTGCATTTACAATAACAATTTCGATTATTTTGTTAAAATTCTATGTATATATAGATTATTTTTTTAGAAAAGGCGCAGCAAACGATGTAAGAACAAGCAAAATTAAATGACATTTATTTTTGAAAATTGCACCGTAAACACTTCATTGAAATATTAGTTATGTCATTTAAGTTCCGTAACACAATGTAATTTCTTAACTAAAGCATGTAGTAGTAATGTTTCTTAACTAATGTATCATTAACCTAATTGTATCTACGTAACATATTTATAACGTTCTTTAAAAAAATATCAAACATTTAAAATTTCTATGTAAAAATACTGGTTACTTCATCAAAAAAACAAATTTTTACTCAATTTCATATTATAAATGAATATACACAAAAATTAGCAGCATGTTTCCATCTTTGATAAAATTAATATTTTTTGCATCACTTATATTATAACTGTTTTAATTAACATTATAACGTTAATTAAAAGCTCTCAGAAAATTCTCATTATTCAACATATGTATATTGCTCACTGCGTGTTATAAAACTGCACAATATCATTTCAACGTGAAAGACCTTAACCAGTAATCAGCTCTGCATGATTTCCCTTATGACTACCAGAGAAAATATTCAGAGAAAAGTTTAATATATTCAGTGTCGTCGACCACAATGCAATTTATCACATCAAAAAATAATTTTCTTTCATATGATTAGTCGAATGAATATTTCACTCATCTAGATAGAAACAAGTTGTATAGTAACGTAATGATCAAGCCATTACTATGATTGAAACGTAAATCCCATGCGTTACTCAAAGACACAGTCATTTCTAGCGAGTCGTTAATGGCACAATGACTTAGTGTGAAGTAATTTTCATAGCTTTCTTAATGGTTTGCATTTGCAATATTTCATTTCCTGTTATTACTGTTATTATTATTTTTAATACCAGTAAGTTTAAGTTTTTAACAAAAAAATACTGTTTTAATCATTTCTATAAAACTGTTTAAAAATAACAAAAAATATTAATAATGTTTTAGAAATATTTCCCGTTTCTGATTTAAAAGATATATAGTTTATATGTTCTGCAGTAGATCGGTCGTCGTCTGGTACATTCATGCTCTTTTTATTGCTTTTATTGTTTCCATACCGCAGATTGCAATTTCAAATGTACTATATATATTATTGCTTATTTTATGCTTTCAGAAATAATTTACAAAAGAAAAATTCACTATAAATATATAAAAAAAAATTTCTGCATGTCAAAATTTTTAATGATTAGAAAAAAAATTAATTTAAAAAAATTAAAATTGACAGTGAGGTATATTTTGATGCATTCTGCTTAGTAAATGAAAAATTTTAATCTTTCTAAATTTCAAAATTAGTTTTTAAAAACGCTAAGGTATGGTTCTATTGTAAAAAAATATATAAAATAATAAAATACCCTAGCGATAATTATATCTTGGCCCCAGTTGGTCTCAAAATTGGCTCAATATGAGTCCCATATGAACATGCTCCGAGGGACCAATATTGGGATGTCTAGATTTTTTAATAATCGTCCTATGCAGTGTCAATATCGGTCTAGGACTATAAATAATGGTTGATTTATATATATATATA
>NC_092212.1:71016831-71052268 GCF_043381705.1 Parasteatoda tepidariorum
ATATATATATGATTGATTTAGATATAGGATATGCTGAATAATGATTATAAAACATCAGGTGAACCGGACAATTATATATAGGGCCCATATCGGAAAAATATCGGCCCTTTGAACCCTTATTNCCTTATTGAGCCAAGATTCGTGAATATTGATCCAGTGACTACCCAAGTTATTTTACTGTAAGGGTACGTCATATGAGCAATGTTTAAGTTAAAGTGGAAAAAATACTTTTGAATATTCCCTTTCAATAATAATTAAGAGCTAGATTTTTAATCAAAGAGTATAATTTTCTCATAGTTGATTTTATTTATTTATTTTAATAAAGAGACTATATTGATGTTCAAATTCGAAAATTTAAAATGATTTACGCTTTTACGCTTGAAATCTGAGATGATTGTGAGAAATTAAAAATTAAATTTAATCGATGATTGATCGATCGTACGAAAGAACATATCTGATTTTAAAGAATTAAATATAAGTTGAATGAATTAATAAAGTATATCATAAACAATTATTTAAATGATCTGTTTTGTAAATCCAGATGTTGATCTTAATCCAAAAGTTGAAATGTAAGTCTGAATGTTGATTTTGTAAATCCTAATGTTGATTTGTGAAAAAAAAATTTATAAGAAGCAAATGAAAGTTGAATTAATTAATAAAATGTGTCAAATAAATTTTTAAATTATGAATTTTATATTTCCCAATTTTTATTTTAAAAGCATTTGTGAAGAAAAATTATGAAGTAAGAAACAAATGAAAGTCTAATAAGTAATTAAAAGGTATCAAAATATTATTATATTAATAAAAGTTTTTTTTAAATGATCAATTTTATAATTCCAAATATTTACTTTAAAAACGGATGTGAAGCAAATTATGCTACATTATTTTATAAGTACGATGTGCGTAAAGTTGCAATGTCTGTGAAAACAATATTTTAAGTTAGGAAATCAGATACAAAAAAACGTACTTTCACTGAATGAGTATAAATTTTTTTTTGATGAAATTAAATATTTGATCCCTATCCCGGGAGAAAGCACGCCTCTTGAACGAGTGCAGAGATCCGTAAAGGTCATGGCATGATTAAAAAATTAACTCTTCTAAAACATTCCACAGTTTCTTTGGAAATATAACGCTTGCTTCTTTGACCTTAAATATAAATATATAATAGCTTCAAATATATATATTTTTTTTTACTCTTTGAAGCTTTTTACCATTTTTTTGGGACCAAAATTTAATAAAACATGATAATATTTACTTATCTGATAATTAGTATATAAAATAATAAATAATACTCGGTTTGATTATTTCTTTAAATGCAAGCAGCATAAAATATCTATAATAGTTTCTGTATACTTTTGTTTTCTTGGAGACAATAATTTATGTTCTCAGACAGATATTTATGTTCCTTAGAAAAGTTCAAGTAGTTGTCGATTTGTCGAGCACAGATTCCTTTTGAAGAAGTTTCTAATTTTACTTCGTAGATACCAGACAACAGTTATTTACTATTTGAACCTAAAGTTCAGGATTTAAACTTAGATTAACCACATGCTTGCTGATGTTGATCACTACAAAGTGAAAAAAAACTAGGTCTGATTTTTATGCATAGATAGATAACGCCGTTGATTTTTATGCGGAGTTAGATAGCATTTTGTTAGATAGCAAAGCAGCTTTCTAACTCGTTGTAGAAAAAATTAAATTAATATCGTAGGCAAATCTAGAAATTTATTTAGTGTGGAACTGAAAGTAGCGCACTGAACTCATCAGCTATGAGAAATAAAATGATTGAAACTGAACGAGTAAAAACATGCACGGGATGCTTCTATGTCTCCAGTAACTGATACAACCACTACGGGGGAGAGGGAAAATGCTGAAAATGCCCTATAAAAAGCAGACAAGAAAGGTTGACCCAGCTACAAAAAAAATAATAATTAAAAGATATTAAAATTAAAAAAAAATATCTAAATTTTTTTCTAATTTCTTATGCTCATTTATTTAAATTTTAATATAAACCTAAAATGAAAAAAAAATTACAATTTTATTACCACAACCTACGTGTTTAAGCATAATTGGAGAAATCCTATATAACTAAATGGTGAAAATTTCATTCATTTCGATACACCCACAGATGAAGTCGTATTTAAAAACACCCACGCTTTCGTTATTGGAAAGTAGAATGGAGCTCAAATCATTTAAAAATATTTGACTTCAATATTGACTAAATACGTTCATGAAATATTTTTACTTCACACACAGGAAGAATGTCTTGTATGACGTCTGTTAAACATTTTCGACAAAGTTTTAATGTAACATTTATTTCTCTTTTTTGAATGAAATACTGAATGTAATGTTTTACTAAAATTCCTTTGATGAAAACATATTTTAAATTAATTGAAAAATCTTTGTAAAAAAATTGAAGACTCTGTTGTCATGCTGTTATAAGTTTTCATGTTTCCTAGATTTTTATGATCATTGAATTCTAAAAAACATATATAATCATTTAATTCTACACAATTTGGACAACACAATTGTTTTTTCTTATTTAAATGCTGAGGAGAAGAAATTGAATTCTAAAAATGGATACTTTTGCTGTAATTGCGAACATGTTACCATCAAAATTCAAGTTCTATAAATATTTGCTATACATTTAAAGTGGCCTTTGATTTTTTTTTATTTTCCGAATACTTCCAAGATTGGTGAACTAATGAGATTGGCGAACACTTACTCTTCATCAGATTGACTTCATTTTCGATAAAGTCATTTTGTCATACATTTTTTAAATTACGAAGCAACTTTTATCCTTTTTTATTAGAATCAGGTGTTGTGTGATTTGGGGGAGGGGGTCTTATTTTGCTTTTTCTTAAAAAAAAGTATTTCACTTATTTATTTTTTCGGTAATTTAAAAAAAAATTATTTTGGAATTAATTTTCTCAATTCAACCTATAGTGACTAAAATGATTTAGCCCGGGGACTCTAATGCAAGAGAACAAAAGCTGCTTTTTTTTCGATTTTCCATTTGGTAAAAAGTTCTTTGTATTATCATCACCGTTCCTATAATGAAAATGAACTTATCTAATAATAATAATATTAATAACATAAAATATGCTATTAATACCATTAACAAAAATAAAATAAATAATAAAAAATCCCACTGAAATAAACGTAAAAGTTTTCCTTTGGATGCATTCCTTTACATAAATGACGCATTTCGAAACTAATAATATTTTTCCTGGGATAAAAATTTACTCTTTAAAATAATGCATCTATACGTCAAAAAATGAATAAATATAATAATATAGAAAAAATAGAAGAAATAAACTTATCACTTTCCAACACAAAACGAAATAAAGGTATATAAAGAATAGATAGACTAATCTAACAAACACACATCTGAAACCACAACTTAAATTTTCAAACACACATATTTTAGAGAAAGTTGAAACTTTTATTTCCATTTGTTTTTAAGCATTCAAGCAAAGTGCTTGAATCTTATGATAGCAACCACAGCAACTGCTAACCATAATGAATGCCTTCCACGAATAAATAGCTCATGTGATAGGGGCTGCTGCCCTACTCGAACGACAAGACAAGAAAAATATAACAGTTTATAGTAATGTTAATAATATTCATTCCAAGGCTAGGCAATTCAAAAGACTTTGGGAAATTAAAATAGATAGGCATCTTATTAAAGTATATTAAGTTTATTTAACAACTTGCGTTGGATTTTGGGGATGGAATGCGCAAGAATGGTGGGTTTCCATGGTAGGGATGTTGGGATTTGGAGCAGATTTATCTAGCCATGAAAAAATGAAAAAACCACTCAATTTTTATAGGTCCTGCTATTTAAACAGGGATTCTGAAAGGGAATTGGTTGCAATAATATCCTTAGCTGAATCAAACATCATTTCAATGGGAAAATTTAGAGATTTTGATATGTTCCAAAGATGACACCAATCTGACAATAGGACATTTTCGAGATTTTCTTAACGAGTATTTTAGATGAGTAGAAAATAATCCTTTAATTGGCATTTTTTATAGCTCTTTGTGAAAGAACGAATTCTAAGTCTTGAAATTAATAAGAGAAATATATTTTTAGATAATGATTTAATGTAGAAAGACTCATATGAGGCATTCTGTATTTTAACATGCAAATTTATATATATATACACAACCTACGTGTTTAAGCATAATTGGAGAAATCCTATATAACTAAATGGTGAAAATTTCATTCATTTCGATACACCCACAGATGAAGTCGTATTTAAAAACACCCACGCTTTCGTTATTGGAAAGTAGAATGGAGCTCAAATCATTTAAAAATACTTGACTTCAATATTGACTAAATACGTTCATGAAATATTTTTACTTCACACACAGGAAGAATGTCTTGTATGACGTCTGTTAAACATTTTCGACAAAGTTTTAATGTAACATTTATTTCTCTTTTTTGAATGAAATACTGAATGTAATGTTTTACTAAAATTCCTTTGATGAAAACATATTTTAAATTAATTGAAAAATCTTTGTAAAAAAATTGAAGACTCTGTTGTCATGCTGTTATAAGTTTTCATGTTTCCTAGATTTTTATGATCATTGAATTCTAAAAAACATATATAATCATTTAATTCTACACAATTTGGACAACACAATTGTTTTTTCTTATTTAAATGCTGAGGAGAAGAAATTGAATTCTAAAAATGGATACTTTTGCTGTAATTGCGAACATGTTACCATCAAAATTCAAGTTCTATAAATATTTGCTATACATTTAAAGTGGCCTTTGATTTTTTTTTATTTTCCGAATACTTCCAAGATTGGTGAACTAATGAGATTGGCGAACACTTACTCTTCATCAGATTGACTTCATTTTCGATAAAGTCATTTTGTCATACATTTTTTAAATTACGAAGCAACTTTTATCCTTTTTTATTAGAATCAGGTGTTGTGTGATTTGGGGGAGGGGGTCTTATTTTGCTTTTTCTTAAAAAAAAGTATTTCACTTATTTATTTTTTCGGTAATTTAAAAAAAAATTATTTTGGAATTAATTTTCTCAATTCAACCTATAGTGACTAAAATGATTTAGCCCGGGGACTCTAATGCAAGAGAACAAAAGCTGCTTTTTTTTCGATTTTCCATTTGGTAAAAAGTTCTTTGTATTATCATCACCGTTCCTATAATGAAAATGAACTTATCTAATAATAATAATATTAATAACATAAAATATGCTATTAATACCATTAACAAAAATAAAATAAATAATAAAAAATCCCACTGAAATAAACGTAAAAGTTTTCCTTTGGATGCATTCCTTTACATAAATGACGCATTTCGAAACTAATAATATTTTTCCTGGGATAAAAATTTACTCTTTAAAATAATGCATCTATACGTCAAAAAATGAATAAATATAATAATATAGAAAAAATAGAAGAAATAAACTTATCACTTTCCAACACAAAACGAAATAAAGGTATATAAAGAATAGATAGACTAATCTAACAAACACACATCTGAAACCACAACTTAAATTTTCAAACACACATATTTTAGAGAAAGTTGAAACTTTTATTTCCATTTGTTTTTAAGCATTCAAGCAAAGTGCTTGAATCTTATGATAGCAACCACAGCAACTGCTAACCATAATGAATGCCTTCCACGAATAAATAGCTCATGTGATAGGGGCTGCTGCCCTACTCGAACGACAAGACAAGAAAAATATAACAGTTTATAGTAATGTTAATAATATTCATTCCAAGGCTAGGCAATTCAAAAGACTTTGGGAAATTAAAATAGATAGGCATCTTATTAAAGTATATTAAGTTTATTTAACAACTTGCGTTGGATTTTGGGGATGGAATGCGCAAGAATGGTGGGTTTCCATGGTAGGGATGTTGGGATTTGGAGCAGATTTATCTAGCCATGAAAAAATGAAAAAACCACTCAATTTTTATAGGTCCTGCTATTTAAACAGGGATTCTGAAAGGGAATTGGTTGCAATAATATCCTTAGCTGAATCAAACATCATTTCAATGGGAAAATTTAGAGATTTTGATATGTTCCAAAGATGACACCAATCTGACAATAGGACATTTTCGAGATTTTCTTAACGAGTATTTTAGATGAGTAGAAAATAATCCTTTAATTGGCATTTTTTATAGCTCTTTGTGAAAGAACGAATTCTAAGTCTTGAAATTAATAAGAGAAATATATTTTTAGATAATGATTTAATGTAGAAAGACTCATATGAGGCATTCTGTATTTTAACATGCAAANGTCTTTTAAAAATATGTCATATATATATATATATATATATATATATATATATATTGGGAATATAAGATATAAGTCAAATAAACAGTTAATTTGCCTGTTAAAATTTTGTTATTTATTTTGTTACTTGCATTTAATTAAAATGTAATAAAATGAGAATTACTCACCCTTACATTTTGCTTGAAGAGAAATTCCTTTAAATTAAGCAATCTCGAGATTCAAAGAATAAACTCATAGACAAGATAAAGAAGATCCGGATTGTATAAAGATGTTCCAATAATGAGACAAGTTGGTCCTCTCAAAGAAAAGAGAGTTTCCTTACCTTAAGAAGATTCTAACAATTCGTTTGCTCTCGAGCACTTAAGAATTTACGAGACATTCCAACATCTTCCCCTAATGATTTACGCAAATGGAAGCCATCTTGAAGTGTTGCTCACAGAAAACCCTACTGCAGTTTCAAGAAATGTGTTTTAAGTGAATATTGCTGTTCTTTTCCTCGTCTTACTCACCATTTCCAATTAAGACTTCTTGGAACAAAATTAAAGGTGTTGTTCCACTTTAGAATTATTTGAGTTAATTTGATGGGTTGAAGATAAGGTCAAATATTTTGGTATTTTCAAACTAATATCATTGGATTATTTTTCTTAGTCTTAATATTAATGGTCTGTGCATTTTGTTAAAAAAATAATGTTATGGCTCTTGTTTTCTAAGAATGAAATTTCTATTTCAAACAAAGATTCCTTTGCTTTATAATGCACTAATATATTCGAATTTCTAAACTTAATAATAATGAAATATATGTTTGCTTATTTAAGTTATTTTTTATTATTTGGTTATTTATATACAATAAACTCAAGCTTAACACGTATACATTATTTATTAATCTAAACAACGCATGCTTTTTTTAGAATTTGTGGCACAAAAATTTAGTTCAATCATCTTAATATTAACTAACTAGAATCGTATTATCGTAAATCTAATCGTAAAGCTTCAAACCGTATTATTGCAAATCTTATCGTAAAGCTTCATTTCAGTATAATTTCATTCAACTTAATTAGATAGTTATTTAGATAAACATCTTATTAAAATTGTATCAACGTATTATTAGGGTGGATCAACGTATTAAGTTAGTAATTTGCAACGTGTCGGGGTTCAAGTTACAGTCTGGCAATCACGAAATGAGTTCTCAATGAAGAGCCTATGCGTGAAAATGGGAGCTCATTTCACGATTGTTGGACAATGTCTATATAATGGTTCAACGTTGAATTTTGTTTTCGAATAGTATATGCCTACAAATGTACTTACCATTTCCATACAAAGCTTTGTTTTGAAATGCAATCAAAAATTTTTTACTCCTTTAGAAATCACTGAATTCAGTTCTAGGTTTGAGGATATGACCAAATATATAAAATAAAAATTGGATTAAAAAAATTATACGAAAGCGTTTTTTTAGTACTACAGCTGCCCTTATACGAAATAAGATTAGGGAAAATAAGATTACTATGAATGTAAAAAATAAATCCGGTACAAATAACGGTAAAAAATACTGACACCCAGAAAGCAGCATCCACAAAATCCAATTTATTATAAAATTTCATGCCGTAAGGTTTTAAACCATAAAATTTTGTATCATAAATTTCACAGCAGTATTTATTTAACTATTATATGAATTTACAATGAATGTTACGTTAAAAATTAAAGTACGACAGGTGTTTAGTTTCGTGAAAGCATACATTCTGCTCCGTGGATTTTACGACAAAAAACACTGGCATCCAGAGCGCGGGTAATTTTTACTCTATATTGATCTTAAAATTATTGCAGAGTAGAAAAGCAAGCTGTTTACCTCTGAAAAAATTATCTTTTCAATACCTTTAAAAAACCTCCTATTATTCGGAAACCATTATTCTGAAACAAATTAAAAAAGAAAAAACAGACTTCATGAAACGTACTTGAAACATAATTTTATTATGAATGTAGGGGAGAGTGGGGTCAATTGTAACAGGGTACGATTGTAACAGAGCAAAAATTTCGAGTGTCGGGTTGTAGATTTGGTTCCTAGGTAGCTCACAAGGTCTATTTAATAAATCTACATGTACACCCCTGATGGCAACCATTTTTATGTACTTTTGAAAGAGTTACATCACAAAAGATATTTTCACGCTACGCAAGTACTTTTTTTTGGTATTAGATTATTATATTGTAACAAAATAATTTTGTTTAAACAAATAAAAATTAGTAACCGAATATGTAAGTAGACACCTTAATTAACATTTCAATAAAAAAGATTAGTTTTGCTAATTAACTAGCATTGTTGTATGTAGCATGTATTGTAGCATGTATAATTAACTATGTTTTAGTTGAATTTATGAGCAGTTACAATTGACCCCGTAAGTGGGGACAATTGTAACAAGTGCACGACTGTCAAAAATTGTCAAAAACTAATATAATAACATTTAAAATAAGGTATTTATTTATTTTTTCTGGTAGAAGATAGTCTACTTTACTCGTCTGTCAATTAATACTAATAATATATTGGGTTTTTTGTTAGTTAAAAATAGTTATGTAAAAAATGTTGCAATTGACCCCACTCTCCTCTACTCATTAAAACTCAAGAAAAATCTATTTAGACAAAAATAAATATTTTGATGGATTTATTATAAAATTATTTCAAGCAATTTTTATATCCCTTATTCAATGAAATCTTATATTTAGTTTATTGACATGCACAAGCTTATTTATTTATTAATATGATTAGATCCCATCAAAGAATATAAAACTATTTCCTTTTATATCATATTTCTAAAGATTTAATAAAAAGTTTTTTGAACATTAATTAAAAAATTTAATAACATATTTTTATCTCCCTTCAAAACAAAAATCTTTCAAAAGAATCCAAAGAAAAACTATACATTTAATCACCAAAAATATCTTCATTTAACCTTTACTCAAAGAAAGAACACACTTACCTCAACGAAATAGTTTTCTATCAAACATTTATTTGTTTTTTTTTTATTTATTTTAATAAGAAAAGGTTAAAAATATATTTCAGAAATCTCATAAAAGAACAAAAGCGGAGTTAATCAAGAAAACAAAAAGAAAATATTATTTGCTTTTATTTCAGACTTGCAAGGATGAGAAAAACAGGTATTGATTATAACAGAAACAATAATGTTACATAAAAGCAAACGACTTAGAAAGAAAAAGAAAGTTCCCAGATGTTCTAGCCCGATCAACTTGAAGGGAATTTTCCAAAAAGGAACAAAATTTCCTTTTCAGTGAAAGACGCACTACCCCTTTCTTGTTTCAAAACTATTTGTTGAAATCATTTCTCATTTTCAATTTACGGAATTCATTTTAATATCTCATTCAAAAACTCGGTAAACAACGTTTTGTTTCATTTCTGATACATGATTTTGCATGCTAAGGAAAATTAAACGAATTCATCATGAAATTCAGAATTGAATTTTGTGTTGAAAATGAGATTCGTGTTTTGTATTTTTGTTATTATAACGAATCATATAAAGGTTTTACGTATTTGTTTCTCGTTCAACATATTTTAATTTATTTTGTTTAATTGTTTTATTTATTGTTTTATATACATTATTATACATATATTATAATCATTGCTAAACAGCATATCCGATTTTTGAGTTTATGTTCCCATTCCGTGGTCTTGTAATTTTGAACCCGATCCAGAAGTCAATGAAATGTTTTGATCAAGTACTGGGAGAAGTTTGACTTCGTGGAGGTCCTTTTGATAGAACAAACTAGCATTTGCGTTACACGGAGAGGAAAACCTCTTACGGTTAGCTTGATTGCGAGGGGACTCTAACCTATGATCTGTCTACCTCTGAGGATATTAAAGTCAGTATTGTGTTAGGTGCAAACCGAGTGCTGAATTCGTATCGACTAGCCACTGCTGGGATTCGAACTCGGTCTAACCATATTGGGAGGCGAATGTTTTATCTCCTGAAGTGCAATATTCATCTATGATAGAAAAATGAACTTTTTTGTTTTTTCTCGTTTATCCAAAGCCTTGCTAAAATCCTGAAATTTGATTTGTGGGAGAAAGGAGCAAAGTTAGCCCACGATCGTAAAATCTGTTCTAATATTTTAATTGTTTCACAGATAAAAAAGAGTTTTCTGCAGGAGTGATATGGCAGTTATTATTGCAAATAATCTGCAGACCATTTTTAACATTGTTTTCACGTACTGGTACAGCAGCATCGAAATACATTTATGATTGTGCTATTACTATTACTTGTGATATATTTTTTAGATTACAGCTCCTTTCAACTAGAAATGTTTTTCAGAGATAGTTTATAGCAGGTTTTTATTAAATATATTCATATTCTTAAATAAAGCTGCACAAGTAAAAGAAATATGGAAAATTAATAAAAAAGTATAGGACAGATTTTAAGTGCTTTGAAGGTTGGTGCTCTTTTTGTTGATACTCACGCTTTTGAAACTTATTTTTATAAATTAAATAATGTAAATCCAACGGGAATAAATAAAATAAAATTGAAGTTATGTTCAAAGAGCCAATAGCATATAAAAGAATCCTACTGACAAAGAAGTATCTGATTAATCGAGGAAACAACATGATCTTTCAGGGAGGAAACTTAATATTGAAGTTTTAACCCTTCGATTTCAAAATACCTCTCTATATAGGCCGATTTTTTACTTATTTCTTTTCTAGTGGAAGAATGCATACCTACCTTTTCCTGAGACAGGCATAGCACACAGAATTTATATTCTAATTTAGAATTTAGAAATTGCAAAAAAAAAAGGAAACATAATGCATTCAAAAGCATTTCGAAATCCTAATTTTAGCACACTTTGTATTTTAAATTAATTATTTTTTAAGTTATCGGTATAACATTTATTTTATTTTTAATGTCGTTTATTTATATCCCTTTATTTCGCTAAAATACAGGTCTGAATTTTACATTTAAGTTAGATTAGGAAACTACAAGTTAAACAAATAACTGTCTATAACCGTTAAGCCTATTTAAAATTTCAATACAGGGGATATTGGTCAAGTATACAAGAAAATAGCCAATAATCTTAAAAGATATCAGTGGATTATCAAGCTAGAATATACTAAATAAGGGCCCGTAATCTTAAAAAAATATAGTTTAGGGAATACTAGGCGAATGCATAACGAAAATGTGATAAATATGGATTTTTATCTTATTTACCAAAGGATTTGGTTATTATTAATATTAAACTGTTTCACCGGGATGATAATAACTCAGATTATTTGTTTGAGATTGTAGGTTTATATTTTTTGTGTATTCTCTGTACAGTTGGTTTTTTTTAAATAAAAGGCCAGTTTTCGTTATGCACTTGCCCCTTATTATTCTTTAACCTATGTTTTTATGGTAAATAGTCATTGCTCGGTGATACCCACACAAATGGTGTTTTTCAGTTAAGGACCATTACTTGTTATTCTCTACGCTTAAAATTTCACTTACCTATTCAAAGAGGCAAATAAATACGAAGCCACATCGAAGCTCAATTGTCAAAGTGAACAAAGAAATTACTATAATTAATTTTAAATTTCTTTTATCCAAAAGATATTTCGATCAAAAAATAAGAAAGTAATAATTACTTCTTTTTTAACTTATTTAATTAATCATCTAAATATTTTAGAATTCTAAGACAATTAGAACATTTTTGGATCAATGAAAATTAAGGTTGTGTTATAGTAGACAAAATTTAAACGGAATTCTCTCAAATCATTTATTAAAAAGTGCGTTATTAAACTCTATAACATATTTCCAAAACAAAATGAAAACTGGCTATCAATTTTTTACCCTCCATTAAGCTGCTGAATTGTTGCTTTAGCACTGTTAAAAAAGTTTTTGTCGAACCCCCATTTTTTTTTTAATGTTTTACTCCAAAAAGAAGTTATTTTTAATTGGTTCACATATAGCAGGATTGTTTATTATATTGGATATATATTTTAAAAAAAACTTAAATAAAATTAAATATCTAAAATTGTCGCTTTGTTTACTTATAAATAATAACGTAAATGGACATTATATTTGCAATCTGATTTACTTATATTTTATCCACGTTTAATGAGAGATTAATCACTCTCCATTTATAAGGTGATAGATTATTAACCTATCATGTATATAAACATAAAATTCATACAAAGTATACATATCTAACATAATGCATTATTTTTAACCAAATGGATTAGGATAAAGTAGATAAAGAACAACAGTATAAAAAAATAAAAAAATCGTATCTGACAGGAATACATGTTCTATCCTCATGAGCTAAATGATTGTTCAAAAGAACATTAATCTGCATTGTACAAGAGCCTCAAGACCCTGCCCTGACCGATCCAACAAAATACAAGTCCAAAAGAAGACAAAGAAAATAAAACAGAAGCCCATTTCTCGTTTTTGTTCCCAAAATCGTCTTCCTTTTTCCGCTCTAGCAGATTGACGTATGACTTTTGTCCTACTTACGTTCTTTCCAGAAAAAAAGACATTAGCCTGAAGCAAAAAAAATCATAAATCCGAAATGCAACGTTATTTCTGATAAAATTTAAGTGTATCAAATGTAACAATCGGGATCTTGTAACATCTGGATGTATTTATTATGTCTAAATTGAGACATCGTTTTATACTAGATTCTTCTACTTAACATCTTGAAATCAAGGTTTTTTAAATATTTTATTTTTACTTTTAAATTCCTTAAGTAAGAGTAGTAAAAAGAGAAGAAATAAGTTAATTAATACATATATAAAAACTAACCATTACGGGAACAGTACCACAAACTCCTTGAGAAATCACAAAATCTAAATCATGATAAACACTATTTTTTAAGTTTAATAACATAATAATTTCCAAACGAAATTGCGCAATTGAAGCAAATCCAGGTATGAAAATAAGAAGTCTAAATCATGAATCATGTATGACAAAATCTAAATCATGAGAAACACTATTCTTTAGGTTTAATAACATAATAATTTCCAAACGAAACTACGCAATTGCAGCTAATCCAGATATAAAAATAAGAAGTCTAATCAGAAAATGAATCCAATTTACGGAAGCAAAAAAGAAACAAAGAAGTAAATTAACTATTAAAACATTAAATCAAAATGGAAAAGTGCCTAAAGCAGCTAAAACCAAATTTGATTTATTTTTATTTAGACATTCAAACAAACATGAAGCTGGAAAAAGTAATAAAATAGAATATATGTGTGTTTTCAAGTCAACACTCCTTCAGGGGACACACTGTCTACAAACACAAACTTTTAAACCTTTACTTTATACACTATAGATGTTATATTATTACTTTATATATATATATATATATATATATATAATATTATATTACGTTAAATTCTATTATATTATATTATATATCAAATTGCTGATTAAAATACTCAGATCAATAATGAGAAAACGAGTAAAAATGTTATTGCTTAGACCATAGACTTCGTTTTTTTTTCATCTTTCGCATTATACACACAAAAAAAAACATTTTTTGTTTAGCTTTTGTAAATATAAAACTGAAAACTTCAACAAACATTACTAAAGAAAAACATAAAATGCTTAAAGCAAGAACTTCATTATTTTTGTTTCTTTGGATAATCTTCTCAGAATTTTATTATTTATTTTTCCAAGTAAAAAATTAAAATCTTTGCATTTTTCACAATTCCATTTTTCAACAGCTATTTTATCTTTAATCTATTTGAATTTTTTATTTTAAATAACATGTAAGACAAAATTTTCCAAAATATTTTTTTAACCTTAAATTTTTTTTACCAAAATATTGCACACGTTATATGACAGCTATCATATCATATTTGATAATTTCTCGTGAAATTTTGTTCATTATCTTAAAATTTATAATCTCAATCTCGATTACTTGCTACACTTGCTATTGTAATGACAATATAATTTTTTTTTAAATAAAGCAAGAAATACATTTTACTATATGTTGATTTTCGCTGTAAAATTAAAAAAAATATATCATTATAAATAAACGAACTGTAAAAAATATCGAATTTGATTAATATTAAATAATTTCCACGAGTATGTACTTCATGATTTCATTTTTGAGTGATGAGAGTTATAACTTCATCCTTTTACTAATTAATTTTTTACTAAATAAGAATTGAAAAATTCCTTTTTCTTCCGAATTTAATTTTTCGAGATAAAATTTTTTCTGCTTTTGCTTAAACTTGTTTATTTAGTCTTCGGAATTACGCAGATTATAATCAGACTTACCATATGCTTGTTATTTTTTTATTATACATTGTAATCTACTACAAACTCGTTATAATAGATAAATTGCACTGTAATCTATTAAAACAAATAAAAGCTGATCTCAATTCTAGAAATGGATAAAATCTTGTATTAATACCAATATTGAAAAATAAGCATAAATCATAATTACAAATAAAAAGCTAATATTAAATCTAAAATTGTGAGTAATTGTTATGAAGAACGTGGAGAAAAAAATTCCGGTAAAATCACAGAACTGTATTAACCGTTTCTGGTTTAAAAAAAACTTAAATTTGAATAATAGAACCAAAATATACGGAATTTAAATTTTTCATTTAGTCATTTTTCCGGTCACGTTGAATCTTTTTACTGGAAATTCCTGTTAAATTATTATGCTTATTATTACACATTTAGTAAATAATAAATTAATTATAATTAAATTTAACAGAATAAAAGTTTATGCCCTGCTCTAATCGATCACGATAAAACCACCAAATTTTACTACCTAATAAATTTTTCACATTTTATAAAACCATATATATTTTTAATTTTACCAAAATCATTAGAATAAAATTATCTAGCTTTCTTGGTGCTCACATAGAGCCAGAAATGTGGAAAATGTTACCATATTCTGATACTTTTGATCATACCTTTTTTCAACGTATATTTATGAATAAAAAACTAATAAAAGCTAGTATATATAAAAGCTAATATACGAATAAAAAGCTATTGTATATTATATAAAAGCTTATATAATACACATTATATAATATATAGTGCGTATTTACGAATAAAAAGCTAAAGCTAATAAAGGCGAATTAAGGCTTTAATAATAAATCATATTCTAATTGAGAAGTATTATTAATTCTAATAATGCATAAGGGTAAATTCTAATATTGAACGAAGAGTTAGCATTAATTCTAATCATAAATCAAATTCTAATTTTAAGTTTAAGTCAGAACCCATTGTATATTATGTGACAAATAGACTTTATTTATTTTATATTTTCTTCAACAAATTATTTAGAATCAATCAACAAATTATATATAAAATTACATTACGTTCAAGCTTTCATATTCTAGAAACCGGAGACAATACTCCAAAATATATTGCATAGTACATTTCAAAATTTATTTTATTTCGGTTTTTCGAATAAAAGTAATTGAAAAATCTTTGAAACAAATTTCAGTTTTCTAACTTTAAAGGAGCATTAAACACTTTTCTCAGATATCTAAGCAAGCATGTGGTTTTGACCAAACTGGTATAGATTTTTCCACTAGAAATAAATATAAAAGATAAGAAAAAGGAAAGTGGCAACAATGAGGTTGAACTTCGCACAAAAGCAACTATCTGAAACAGTTTTCTTTTCACCAATTGTGATTAGCCGATAACACATGGGGAAATCAATTACACAGCTGTTGTTACCGGCTGCTTTTTCCCTGCGTGTCTCCATGCTCTTTTCATTACTAAGTAGAGAAATACAGTGCTATAATTTTCTATATATCTTTTATTTTTCTCCTTAAAAGTTACATATAACGTATGATACGTACTTACATTTAAAAAAGTAATGATTTCTTTTTTTAAATACATTTAAACAATGCCCAAAACTAAGCTATTAATTTATGCCAATAATTTTTAGTACACAATTTCAGGCTATAAAAGGGCAACTTTTTATAGCCTTCTACAACATTTCAAAAAATAGTTTTTTTATTTAAATTACTTTAAATACATTTTCAGGAAAAATGTTATGTAATAACATAATTCCAATACCTAGAATAAAAAGCATGCGAACTCTCTTCAACTTTAAAAAAGCGTTAAAACTAACAAATTTTGAATACATTGACTTAAAATTTGGCTTAATGTCGAAGCCTAAAAACTGTACCTCAAACAACAAGCATGCAAACCCTCTTCAAACTGAAAAAGTCGTTAACATTAAAAAATTTTGAATACATTTCTTGAAAAATTGACTGAATGCCGAAGCATAATATCGGTACCTTGAACCACAAGGGTGAAAACTTGCTGCAACTATAAATGTGCTAACACTAACCAATTGAGAATACATTCCCAGAAAAATTAGCTCAATGACGAAACGTAATATCGGTACTTAAAACCAGAAGCGCATAAACTCTCTGCAACTTTTGTAGGGTGCTAAATTAACGCTAGAAAGACTGAAATTTGTTTTCTACCTCGAAAGTTAGAATTCGTCAGTCTCATCGTTGACTCTCAGAAATAAAACTCTACTTTTGACGATTCTACAGTCCTTGAGCTGTATTTCGTCAACTTTGAGAATCATTTCTTCACGAAATCACGTGATTTTTGATGAAACCTCATCGAAGATTGTTAACTTGAATGACAAAACTAGAATGAAGACCAGAGCATCGAAACTAGAATTAAGACATAAGCCATCAAGTGGTCAAGAAGTTAGCCTCATACTAAGAAGATTCCGGGTTTGAAAATTCACTTGGGGGCATGGAGGTAATTTATCGCTTCGTTCTATTTGTCCTTTTTGTGTTGTTGGAGTGACGTTGGAGTGATCTGTATGCTGCTTATCAAGAAGTGATTAACAATGAAACCTGTACTTTTTTAGAAAAATAAAATACAATGACGAAAAATTTCTTTACTTTTGACGAAATCCATTTCTTTTCAGAAGTGTCGATTTCGTCAATTTGACAAAATGTGGGGGGGGGGGAATATACCTGGATAATGTTTCGTCAAAAACGAAGTAAGTTTCCAGAAATTTCAGTATTCATTTCTTACAATGCAGACAGTTTGAGTATAAACCAACAAGATTTCTAAAATATTAAAATGTATTCTTAATCTAATTAGTAAAAATATATTAAAGCCTCGATAGTTTAATTTTCATGGCATTATATACTACCTGTATTTCGTTAACTTTGAGAATCATTTCTTCACGAAATCACGTGATTCTTGATGAAACCTCATCGAAGATTGTTAACTTGAATGACAAAACTAGAATGAAGACCAGAGCATCGGAACTAGAATTAAGACATAAGCTACCAAGTGGTCAAGAAGTTAGCCTCATACCAAGAAGATTCCGGGTTTGAAATTTCACTTGGGGGCATGGAAGTAATTTATCGCTTCGTTCTATTTGTCCTTCTTGTGTTGTTGGAGTGACGTTGGAGTGATCTGTATGCTGCTTATCAAGAAGTGATTAACAATGAAACCTGTACTTTTTTAGAAAAATTAAATACAATGACGAAAAATTTCTTCACTTTTGACGAAATCCATTTCTTTTCAGAAGTGTCGATTTCGTCAATTTGACAAAATGTGGTGGGGGGGGGATATACCTGGATAATGTTTCGTCAAAAACGAAGTAAGTTTCCAGAAATTTCAGTATTCATTTCTCACAATGCAGACAGTTTGAGTATAAACCAACAAGATTTCTAAAATATTAAAATGTATTCTTAATCTAATTAGTAAAAATATATTAAAGCCTCGATAATTTAATTTTCATGGCATTATATACTACCTGTTTAATGGAAATATTTTAATTATTGGATGATTAATTATATTTAATTAATTATAATTAATGATTAGTTAATCATCAATTATCATTAATGTCTTTTTAAGTTTCACTTACATGATAATTTTTCAGGTAATTGAGCTGCTGCCTTTTATAAGTAAATATTATAGATAAGAAATATTGAATGAATGGTTTCTTTCTTCTAAATTTCTATGTAAATCTCGGCAAATTAGTGAAATAGGGTATCACTTTCAGATTGAGTTTTATAATAACAAACTAGATTATCATGAAGCAGATAATAAGTATAAAAAAACACGCATTTTGCAATACGCGGATAAGTAAATTTTTAATTTGAGTTTTAACATTCCTTTTATACCACTTTTATTCATTATTTTTTACAATCGGTGATGTTTTATAAATAAATATGCTTATACATATTTTAATAGTGAATTTTGCTTTGTTTTTTTTTAATTTTCAACCAATAATGAGTATACACGAACAAAAAACACATGTGGGCACATAGCTGCAGGACTTTTGTGAGCATGTCAGTATTGATACATATTCTGGAATAAAAATGTTTGCTAATTACTAATACACATCTTATTAGGGTTATTAATTTATTAAATAAAATTATTTTGTTTAAGTATTTAACTTGTTTACATATTTTACTTATTATATATCTTATTTAAAAAAAAAACTTTCCCAAGATTTTCACACCGGGAATTTCTGAAAAAATTATTGTTCACAAGTGCTCACGATTTTCTTTTACATTGATAGAACCTTTCCCAGTTATTAATTATAAGCTTACACTATGCTTTAATAAAAATTAAAATAAAGATTTTTTTTCCAATGTTCACCTCTGTTTACATATGGTCAATTCAGGCAACAATAGGGCAGATTTGTTGGATAGTTATACAGGGTCACCATATTCAGTGGACCATCGTTGCGGTCCACTGTAAGGACAGATAGTATAGTGAATGAAAGAACATCCATTCCTCGGGATTCCTTTCTGACCAAGACCAGTTTCCTAATCCCTACTCAGTCCAGTTGGTATTAAAATAAGAATTAAAACATTTTTTTTTCAAGATTGTATTTTTAGGTATAAATTAGATCAATTTTAAATAGGCGTTATCCGTTATCAGTAATCGTTCACTGCCGACCGGCCTGTGTAGGGATTAGGGAACTGCTCTTGCATCATAAAGGTTCTGCATTCGAATCCCAGGCAGAGCATGGATGTTCTTTCCTTCTCTGTACTATCTGTTCTTACTGTGAGAGCAATGTTGGCCCACCTAATATGGTACCCCTGAAAGAGTGGCCAACAAATATGCCCTTCAGATGCCTGTATGATGCCCAGGTGGGACTTTCAAAAAAAGGTGGACATTGGAAAAAAATTATATAATTGTTTTCTAAATTGAATTTTAAGTTGTGAAAATAAGTCGCCAAGCATTGATATGTCAGGAGTAATTGTAGAGTAAAATATTCATGGTTTCAATAAATTTTCTGTTTCAAAATGAAAAACAAAGATGAATGCGAATCAGTCAGATATTGGAGAGCTATGTTTATACTCTTGAGGTCAGAGCCCCTTATCATTGTTTATTTTAATATAATATCAGTTTACTTCAAGTGTAAACAGAATTTTTAAGAAGAAAATTAAATGTTTTATTTTTGCTCGAATGCTCAGAAAGATTTTAAAGGAGAGACTGAATGGCAAAAAAGGGCACTTGAGTAAGAAAAAGAATGCCCCAAATATGACTCAATATTTAAAAAGAAGAGAAACCACTGCATAAAAAGAGAAACCACTTCCAGGTGTAGGTGTAATTAAATAAAAAGATTTTGTTCTTTTTTTTTGGAGCTATAGATTCTAGAGATATGTATCAGACAGTATCACACAATATTGCAAAGCATTGTCTGTCAACATTTATTTTTTGACGACATTGATTTTTTCAAAAGAGATTTCTTGAGTAGCTTTTGAGGTTTAAGCTAATTTATTTTTAGGAGAAATAAGGAAAAGAAATGGAATTCCAGTTTCCATAATTCCACTGCCCATTTAAAGAATTTCTTACTTTTGTATAATTCTTTCAAGAATCAGTAAGTCTGCGAATGAACAAATCAGAGTATTAGGGAAACGGTGTTCGAAAATAAATAATACTATCGCGTATCTTTTAATCCATTTCCTCGCTTTTAAAAAAATATCAAAAGTGATATATAATGATAATTTTTCATATAATTTCTCCTTATTCCGTAAAAACTTATGTTAAGTCCTCACTTTTACAAATTTTAAAAACACAAACTTCTCTAATCCAGTTTTGTTATTGTGCATTAAATCAATTATAGAGTAAAAATATTTATTTAAAACCCAATTAATAATGATGCCAGCATTTTTCCAAACAGCAACTGCTTTTACATGCTAAGTAAAGCTTAATAAGTCTGGTCTGTCAGACAGATTATACTTTCTCATTTGAAAAGCATTATGTTTTTACTTTTTCATATTTTATTTACTTTATAAATCGTAAGCAGAACTGACAGCTTCATTAAAATTTGAATACGTTATTTTTTAAAATTCTATATTTTTAATAGTTTATGGGAAGATATGAAGTTGAAGTGTAATCTGATCTGATCTGATTGATTAATATCTGATTTGGCGTTGAATTCTTGATATTGCAGGATGCTAAAAATAGATTGAGAAAAGCGTTTATCATTTTCCTTTTAGGCTTTATTTAACTGCCGTAAAATATCGGGTGAACTTAACAAATCTGTATAGGGCAGATATTGGCGAAATAAGGACAATAAAATATCGGATCAATTGAACAATTCTAAGATATATAACTCATAATATTTTTTTTTCCCAATGAGCTGCACAATCGGTCTTGCCGATAAGCAGACCTAGAGCGTTCTCCAGAGGTGGTATCCAGTCTTTCAGGACCACCACAATGGGTGAGATACCGTTGGTCATGTTAATTTGGACGTCTAGTTTCTGCCACACTAGATGGCCGCACCGAGACTCTATTTGGATGCTAAAGTGCACTAGGAATTTAATTTTGCCGGAAATGCCAAGAGCCAATAAGGCACNTTTGATACACATATAATTTAATAGGGTAGTATTTTTTATTTTCAAATTCAGTGGATAACAAGTGTAAAAAATGAGTGAAAACAATCCCATATATCCGTGGTAAGAAGTTAATAATAAAGATATATATATATATATTGAATAGAAACTGATGTTATGTTTCAGTGAAATATCTAACACATGGACGAATTTGTGAAAATCAAATTAGATGAAGTAAAAACTACATGAATATTTTTAGATAACAAAACTGCTGTGTGAAAGTACAAAATAACAATACAAAAAGAAACCTGCTTCTTACATATAATTATAAGAAAAATACTAAAATTTAGATGACTTTCATAAGAAAATTACGTGGGTAAAAATGCAATGTTTTTTTTAAAAAATTACTCGGAAAACAGTAAAAATTTCTATATGCAGCTAAAAGTACAACACTTCAAAGCTCAATAAAAAATGTGTAGGTGCAACTATGTATAAGTGCAAAACTTTTATAACAATATGGAAAATTAAAAAAGAACTTAATTTTTCAAAATCTTATTAGGTGGGAAAAAAAAAATAAAAATTTAAATGGAAATTCTTCTCGAACAAATCTAGGATGTACGTATTTCTTTCAATGTAGCCTAAAAAAATAAAAAGAAAGCTATGATATTTTGGAAAAAAAGACACCATAGATCGTTTTTTTTAAGTATTATTTTAAATGTTTACATTTATAGCATTTTTTAAGAAAAAAAACAGTATTTTACATAGGAAAATATCCTTAAAAATTTATACACGATATTTGTTCTAAATTATGTTACTTTTTTGATGATTTTGAGTAACTCCCGTTCTTGTATACATAAAAGGAGACATCAGTTTTTAAGTTAACGGTAGTTTTGTTTCAGTTAAGAAGTAACAGTGCTTAAAAAGCTAAAATATTTTAATTTCTGCTTTTGTTCATTTTATCCACTTATTAAGCGTTTTTTTAAAAGCTCTTTGCAATAATGGACGTTCACGAAATATGATTTAAATTTTGAGCAAGCTTTTCATTTCAAAATATTCAGCATAATATTTAATATTTCGCAATAAATTTTTATATTAAAAATGAAACCTAAAAGTTGCTGAATTTTTTGTAAGAGCAAAACATACGTGAATCAAAAATAAAACTTTATTCAAACTGATATAAAAGAACGTAGTAAGCAGAGTTCTATATTCTTTTTATTCGGTTATTTTTTTAAAAATTTCCATTTTATACCTCCTTTATATAATTCACACTTTTGTAGCTTTCAACCTTTGTTTTCTTTTTGAGCATACGCACCTTTTCGAAAAAAAGAAGGAAAAAATTTAAAAGCTTCTTTACTTATGCATCCATTTCACTTTAAAATCACATTTTTCCTGTATTAAAAAGAACTAAGGAAATTCTAAGAAAAAAACTATAAAAAAAATTGAAATCGAGAAAAACTTTCAAAATTTTTTCCTTGAAGTAAAGTAAGCATCATGCATACATTTTCACTATTTTATTTTCACTTTTGTTTCTAAATCTCAGTTTAATACCTTTCTATATTCGCTAGCTTTTTTTCATGGAAAATTTACAGATACTTGTTTAACTCTATTTTTTAAAAGTTCTTACTAGACCTTTGTCTTTTTTTTAAATCCATAGTTTTTTTTTATCTATCTGAATTGTAAACTTTTATTGTAAAAAATAGATTAAAAAATAAAATAAAGTTACCAATCATTATTTTTAGCATAGATGATGTTTCTTTTCACCCGAGTTTGAATTTTATTTTTATTTCATTTTAATTCGTTTTCTAGTTTTGATATATACTTATTTAATAGTAATATTTTCTTGGAATATTGGTGATCTCGAAGTGGAATCAGTATTAAAAAGTCATAAAACTGAATGTTTCTGTCATTACTTTCAAGCAATCAGGAACAATACAAATCTAACTAATTTTAGCTTAAATATTGTTGGTATCAGATGTACAATTTAAGTTGAAATTTATGTATAGCTTCCTGGGAAATAGTCACAATTTTAACTAACAACAAATTCGATTTGGTGACAAAATAGCGAGACTTCTTCTTGCAGTGTTCAAGAAGCAATTATAACATGCATTAGGCGCATATATTCAGTTCAAATTTGAGAGATATCGAATGAGAGAGTTCGAATTTTTCTATTTAATTGTTTATTGTTATTGTTTATGTGTCTATTTAATTGTTAGTAATTGTTTACTGGCTGTTAGAAATTTTCTAAGTTTATGGTAAAATAACCGCTAGGAGTATTTTGGAGGCAGTGATCGTCAATTAGTGGTTGTTGAAATATTTGTCTCTAGGAAAATGAATAGAATCGTTTTAGTAGAAAAATTGATTTATTAAAGTAAGAATCAGTAATTTTAAAATGGCCATATTTAAAATAGACAAATTTTAAAGAAAAGAAAATCACCCAAAGGGATCTATACTAAACACTCTCCCACATCGAGAGTTTTTGATAGCATGAATGATATTAAACGGTTGGGACTGGGAAACCCGCAAGGGCACCCCCAGTTGCCACAAATTTGAAATTAAAAGTGAATGAATTTTTTCTTAACGGACGAAGAAGCATGGAGAGGAAATCCCATATTGGCGAATTATCGAAAGATAACGTAGCCAAAATAAAGCCAACCCCGCATAATCAATATTAGGTTTGAAAATACCTTGGCGATCCCGAATCACCAACATGACTGTGAGAATTATTATAACCATGTAACTGAAATATATCCGTGGTAAGAAGTTAATAATAAAGAGTTATAAATAGATTTTTTTGTTTTTGATTAAGCGTGACAGTGATTTAATGAGTCTACATTAGTATTGAAATAAAAAGTTAACCGTAACATTGATCGATAAGAAAAGATTAAAATATTTTATGATCGATTTTATAAAGATTAACTTCTTGATTTAATTAAAATATAATTCGATTAATATGATTAGAAAAATATGTTTAAGTAATTAAAGATATTTTAAATGGTAGGAAATATGTAATGCCAATTGTGGCATCACAAGTTTGTACATCCTATTAACCGTAAAGTTTACGGTTAAAAAACATTTTTTTACCTGCAAGGTTTTAAAATTGTTTAAAACTAGTATGATTAAAAAACCATAAACACAAAACTATATGGTTTTTTAGCCATTAACAACTAGCTTGGTTTCAAAAGCGTTAAAAAGGAATTGAACTGCATACTGGAGTTAGGCTTTCGTTAGGTAATGAGCATTGGGGTTAGGTTATGGTTTATCAACAGAAAATATTTTGGTGCCAGCTATTTGATTCGAACTCCCATTCCGTCAGTTATGAAACTGAGAGATTAGTCGTCTGGATATGATGACCACCCAGCTACAAGTAGCGGCATTAAGTAGGCATAGTTGGTGCAACAAAATTCGGTTATTTGATTGTATTAGGTGGAGGCAGTTAAGAAACGGTTTTCCACCCAATTAACGGTTAGAATACCATCTTATTTATCGTTATTTGATTGTTTAGTTTAAATATAGTAAAACAGCAATCAAACAAATTAGCATTTAACCATTTTCGCTGAGACATTCTAAATATGGCTATAAACTTTTAGTGTCAAAAACCATTGAAATTTTGAAATTTGCATTGTGTATACATACAGAATTCCAATTGAAATTCGATCTTTTTATATGGTCAAAAAAAGGATGAAATTTTAATTGACTAAAATTCTGACATAGCGATAAATCCTGCTAGCTGTGGCAATAAAATATTTTTGTATCACTTTTGATAGAAATTTTTTTAAATATAAAATGCTAGATTAGAATTCGATTTTCAATATATATTTAGTAGAAAAATAATTATTTTATTCATTTAGTTGAATTAATAAATCATTTAATTGGTCATAATTTTAATAATTTTAGTGGAATTAATAGATAATTTATTATTTAATGACTCCATAAATGTAATTTTTTAGATCATTTCAAATATTGTCCTTGATATTTGTGATTCATATACATCTAGCTTTCCTCGTGAAAAATAAAACAAAAATGGTGACTTCGTTATTTTTTATTAGTTTCCGCTTAATGAACAACATTTTACATTCATTGGCGAATATTTTTTTCTATCACGTTATTGATTGAATTTTTTGAACTTAAGACTATACTCAGTTTAAGTAAATTAAATCTTATAAAATCTCTTGGAACGCCTGCTGTAAACATACTCACGTAAAAATACGAGCATCAATCACCTAAAATTACGTGGAAAAAGTAGCAAACAGATGGTTTAGGTAAAAGTAGGAGGCATTAAACTGGATTCTGGGCATTTATGAAAAATGATTTTGCCGTAGATTGGTCGTGTCATCATCTCTACTATGAGTTATTGAGAACATGATTAATCAAACAATGTCAGTCAAACTTAATATAATGGATAATTGGTATGCCCTCTTTTAAAAATGTTTACGTGATTCTTGTTGATTTTATTGAAGTGATACTTCGCGACTTCCAACAAGATTGCGTTAAGCGTTTAACGCTACATTTTTATTGGCTGGGAAATCAAGTGGTAGGATCCAGTTTTCCCTCATTCATTTCCGTATTATTTTGATTCTCACTAGCATAAAAATAATAAAAGTCATAAAAGTATTGTTTTTGAAGTTATACTTCATATGCGACTTCCAACAAGCTTGCGTTAAACGTTTAAAGCTACATTTTTATTGGCCGGGAATCACGTGTTAGGATCCAGTTTTCCCTCATTCATTTCCATATTGTTTTGGTTCTCAATAGCATAAAAATAATAAAAGTCTTAAAAGTATTGTTTTTCTATGAATATTTTTTTAGTTTGTTTTGATACACATATAATTTAATAGGGTAGTATTTTTTATTTTCAAATTTAGTGGATAACAATTGTAAAAAATGAGTGAAAACAATCCCACGGACAATGCGACGGATTTAAGGTTATGTCAAGGTACGTCTCTTGTGAATATCAATTGATTGTTAGGTTTTCTCTTCTGAAATTACATTATGACGCATTCACATACATTATTAATACAAATACATTTTCCAGGGCGAGACGATGAGGCAACCACAAGCACTTCCACTGGTTCAAGAGGTCCACGAGGGAAAAATGCACAATATTACCACGATTACAGAGCATGGAAGCGAGCGGAGCAGGAAAAAGAGTCGTTGAATAGAACTAGTGATTCTTCTACGACTGCTGATTCTTCTGCAATTAACGTCGCACGTTGCGAAATTTAACTTCTTCTAATAGTGCGCGGAGGGACTTCACGAAATATATTTTATTTGTTACATTACTACTAGATTGTTAAGAAATGATTTAGAAGAATGTCTGCGATGAGACATATTCTTAGGACATTGATAACAATTTCGATAATTACTGTATCGACAATTAGTATTTTTTTATGAGAAATTGTCATTATAAGTACCTATTTGGTTATAATTTGTAATTTTACACTGTTATTTTTCTTTGAAAAAAGGAAAGAAAGCAAAACGGCTATAATGTTACGTATTAATCTATCAAAATCGCTGTCTTTAAAACTTCGTTACTATAAAAATGGGAACTGAAGCATCTTTGAATGGAGTTATAGCTATAAACAAAACTAGAAAAAAAGGCCCAAAGATGAAGAAAGTAATGCTTAAAGTTTTATAGAGAATGAATTTAACACTCAAAGCGGTGAGCCCATGGGTAAAATTATACTGAAATCTCCTGATTATTATCCAATTTTCCATTAAGTGTAACGAAACCGGTTTTTTGATGAGTTAAAATCAGCATCTGAAAATGGGGAGAAACTGGATTACCATTCAATGGGTAACTTTCTAATCACGTTTAGACTTACAAAATAAAATTGTAACAGTTGTATGTTCATTATAGAATAATGCAATTATATGTTATACTGGTTCTATGAAATTTACTTTACTAATAATGGAAGTAGTGGTGGTTATATTGCCTCCCTTAAAAAGTTCTCAGCAGTCTATTCGTTTCAGAGCCCTATGGAAATTTTATACTAAAACTACGTTAAAAAAACTGGCAGCAGTCAGTCCATCCAATTAACCGCAAACTTTAGAATATGGATTTGTCGTTACGGAAACAGTTTTGTAACTGTTAATCACTGATGTAGATAAAAAAACATGGATACAAAACTATAAAATCATGTAACCATTTACAGACGCCCGGTGGCTGAACGGTACCACTTCGAGCTGTCGTGCCACAGGTCCCTTGTTCGATCCTCGGGCCGGATAAGGTTGACTCAGCCTTTCATCCCTTCAGTGGGTCGGTAAATGAGTACCAAGCATGCATGGGAACTAAACACTGGGGATTCCGCGTTCGGCTGACCACCTGACTGGAACATCATATGCTGCACCCCAGAGCCTAAGGTCAAGAAAACTGAGATGGGCACAATAGGCCCTGGCCCTCTTGGGCTGTCACACCACTGAGTTTTAACCATTTACAAATAGCATGCTTTCAAAACCGAAAGAAAGAAAATTAACTGGACACTTGAGTTACGTCAAGTTAAGATATTTCTTCGTTAGGTAATGGCCATTAGATTTAGGCTCCTGTTGAATTATGCCTCCTTCAAATAAAACATGGAATGGGGCTTAAATAGTTCATATAGTGCACCATCTAATCATGAGAGGGGTAAAATATTAGACTTCCACTTATGTAGCTACATGGTACTACTATCTATATGTGTATAGGAGTTTCGTATTCGAATAATTCAGAGTCATCAAATGGAGTGTGCAGGACACTATAAACTCTTCATGGGTTGAAGGAGTGGAAGGAATATTTCAGTGTCTATGTGGGTATTCAAGCCCACATTCAGCCGGTCATTTCATTTATTTGATAGATTACATCTCTTGGCTACAGTATGTACTCAACTGCTTCATAAGGTATGCCTAGTTGGCGCGGATAATATTTATGTTGTTTAACCGTAAAGACAATAAACATGGATTAGTCTAGATGAAGGAGGAGCTTAATACTGCTCATATCTGGTGGACAATGTGTACGTAAGACTTGGTTGCTACGTATACATTGTTATTACTTCTCGCTCTTGCTTTTGTTCTGTTATTTTATTTTGTTATATAACATTAGTTTTACTTTTAATAGAATGCTTCTTCTTTGATACTTTGAGTGATTTGCTCTGTCTCTTAGCCCAACATCTTCATCATTTTACTCTTATCAACGAAAATATTTTTTTCCTTTTAAAGTTTAGAAGCTCCTTTTCATTGATATGGTTCTTAAATTATTCCATTAAAAACAAAATATCAATTAAATGAAACAATTACTAATGGATTTTCTGGCATTATAATTAACAATATTTGTAGCCCCTGTGACCTTTTCACAAAATCTCAATGTCTTGTTGAACATCTTTTGGAAACTGATGTTCTGGATTATAAAAACCCATTTTTTTCTCCAACCCCTAAAATAATTCATACGATACCCATTTAATTTTATTTTTACCATAACAAAAAAAAACTGCTTAAAAATAAGTAGGTCTTTATTGCGACCGAAAGCTATAAAACGACTCAAGCAATCGGTGAAAAGACTTATTCAAATAGATTTCCTATCTATCATCCAGAGCAATAGAAAAACTCTTATCTACAAAAGGAAAACTATAGATGATTGTAATGTTTTTTCCCCTTCATGAAGTTTAACTTGCGTGACCAGATTTATAACCGTTTCTGAATTATTTCAGTAGGAATTGTGTTTTATCACGCTAAATCCTGTAAAAAAATGGGTATTATTCCTCCGAAGAACTGCAAACATCTAAAATGATGTTTAATGTTTAGTTCTCTTCACAGGTTTTGTTATGATTTATATAGGATATAATCTACCCAGGAGCTTAAAACTTAAAGGTGACATTTAGTAGATAGATTGTTAAAAAAAATAGATTCAAAATATGAACAACTGATATTAGAAAAAATATAATTGTGAATGTTTTAATAGGATTTAAAAATTAATTTTTTTTTCTGTAAAAAAGTTTCATAGTTTTTTTTTCAAAAAAAATTATATTTTTCCCGTTTTAATGAGTACAGAAAATTTGCTTGCAAATTTTTTCTGCAATGTTTCGAAATATCACTTTTTTAAATGTTGCATATAAGTTTTTATATATCTGAAAATATTAATGGTATGATACAAAATATTTTTTCGCTCTGTTTTAATTGGGAAAAAAACATGTCTAATCTTTTTATATTATGCTGTCTTATTAGCATTCATTTCTTAAAGAAAATTTGCAAGCAAAATTGCATTTAATGTTTCCATTATTACTCTAAAATACTTTTAAAGACTGCTATGAAATGAAGTATTCACTTTTTCTCATATTTCTGATTTTGAGGTATTTGTTTTAAAACTGTACAGAGATTTAAAAATAAAATTTCAAAGCAAAGAAAAATAGAATGAAGCTTTTTTTTGGTCTCATTCAAAATGTTATAAGAATATAATTTCCTTAACCATAATAAGAACAAGATAGTTTTAATGAGGAAAGATTTCTGATCTCGCAAGTAGATTTAATGGGAATAAAATTTTTCATAGCAAAAAATAAATAAATAAAATATGAAAAATTACCAGTCGAAACGTTTAAATATCTATGGCGATAGTCGATATTTAGTAGCCAACATTTCTCTGAGCACTGAAGTTTTTCCGATTTTTATCTCCAAAGAAATGACGTTGTTTATTTTATTTATTATTTTGAATAAGAAGAATACTTTTTCACGATTTTTGTTTCTAATTACCTCATCATATTCGTGTCCACATATATTTCCCCTATTTTTGAACATTATGTTTTATAGTAATTACCAGATAAAATTATTTAAAGAGAATATAACAAATTTACAAGTACATGGAATAAACAAGATTTAAAATAATTAAAAACAGTAAAAATCATGCATGTTCATGCTTGTCTCTTTAAGGATGTAGTTGGTCCAGACTTTCTGTTTTTAGACAACAATGAGTAGTCGCATAGGCACACTGAGATATTGAACGCACTAGAAAGAATATATATATGTAATATAGAATTTCTCATGCGAGTCTTTCCGTATTAAAAGATAAGCTTAAAACATATGTTACTTATCAAGTTTAAGATGCAGAAGTCGGTCTCTCACAAAGAGCCGTAAAAAGTCAGGATGAACCAGGCAAGGCAGAATAAAAGATTATTTTCTAAAGTTAATGGGCAATAATTCGACAATGAAGTACACATTAATATAGTCCCAAAAACTTCACAGAACCAGAACGGCGCTATCCTTTTAGCGAATCAAAATCTCGGGACAGCCAAAAATGCGTGTCTTTTTTCAAATAATAAAAGAAAGTTCTTCTCCATATTCTGCCCCCACAACACTGGTATTTAAAAAGGCATTTTATTACGTTATATTAAGTATTGAAAACGTTGTTCGTTGGCTATGTACAATGATGGTTTCCCCATCGTAGGGATTGTTTGGATTTGGCCCTGATTTATCTAGCCATGAAAATATGAAAAAAGACAAGCATTTTTGGCTGTCCCGAGATTTTGATTCGCTAAAAGGATATCGCCGTTTTGGTTCTGGGAAGTTTTTGGAACTATCTTAATATGTACTTTATTGTCGAATTATTGCCCATTAATTTCAGAAAATAATCTTTTATCCTGCCTTATCTGGTTCATCTTGACTTCTTATAGCTCTTTGTGAGAGACCGACTTCTACATCCTAAACTTGATAAGTAACATATGTTTTAAGCTTATCACTTAATACAGAAAGACTCGCGTAAGAAATTCTATCTATCTCTCTCTCTCTCTCTCTCTCTCNGCCTCTGAAGTGTACTCTTTTGCGATATCATCTTCAGTAGCGTCGCTAATTAGTTTCTCAAAATACCTTGTTTATTTTAGAAAATATATATTATATTATATTATAACCTTAAATTATCCATGTCTTTGCATATTCATTATAATAAATCTTTTAGGTAATTTAATTACAGACTCTGTAGAATATTCGGTTTTCGCTGTTACCAGTAGCGAAGGAAAAATAAAATGATTGATTTCAGCTAAATCTCCTATATTAAATTCTCTTTTATGAAGCTACACTGTTAGACATTTCTCATAAAAAATGGTTAAATAACAATTTATTGTAGTATTACAATTTGTTCAGTGGTTATTTTGTCACATTCAACCGAGCGTAATAGTCAAATAACAGAAAAAGATCGTATTCAAACTGTTAAACTTCAATTATAAAACTTATATTTGTCTCACGCCATACTCGTCGTTCTTGCAGCCGTCAAAATAGTGGATATCTTTTTGACAAAAACTAGGCCTGTATTCGGTGAGTTTTATATTCAAAAGTAAATAATGCCTAATAAATATTTTAAAGCAAATAAGTCTACTTCAAGTTTATCTGAATCAAGTCCATCTTCAAAGAATTTATTTTACAATTCAAAATTATTTCATTTGATTTACTTTTCCAATCAAAGCTTTATATTTCTTCAAAAAAATTAAGAAAGTAATAATTTATGCATTTAAACTCATTTGATGGATCTTGTTTTTCCTAACTTTACAGTAATCCAAATTGATTTTACTCCCAATTTGAGAGCCGCTATGAAATATGAATTTTGCAAGTGTATCTGAATCAAATACATCTTCCACAAATTTATTTTACCCCTCAAAATTCACTCATTTGAATTATTTTCTCGAACCAAATTTTTTACGTTCTTCAAAAATGTCATAACGTATTTTTTATTCATTAAAATTCATTTGATGGATCTCAGTTTTCCTGAATTTACAATTATTCGAATTTATTTCACTCCAAATTACTTCGGATAATTGAGATTTTATTTCGGGAAGCTATGAAATAAAACTACTTCAATGAGTATATATGAAGCAATTGAATTTCCAAAGACTTTATTTTAAATTTCAAAATTATTTCATACGTACTACTTTCCAAATTAAACATTATTTAAAAGACTTTATAACGTTATGTTTATTCATTTATGCACATTTGATGGATCTCGGATTTCCTAAATTTACAATTTCTTGAATTGATTTCACTTCCACTTACTTCAGATAACTAAGATTCTATTTCGGGCCAATATGAAATGAGACTACTTCAACAACTATATATATGAATCAATCACATTTTCAAAAAATTTATTTTAGATTTCAAAATAATTTTATTTGTACTAATTTCCAAAATATACTCTTTAAGAGACTTCATATAGTAATGTTTATTCATTTATGTACATTTGATGGATCTCGGATATCCTAAATTTACAATTATCTAAACTAATACCACACCCACTGACTTCGGATAATTAAGACTTTATTTTGGGCCACTATGAAATAAGACTACTTCAACAAGTATACATGAATCAATGACACTTTCAAAAAAATTATTTTAGAATTTCAAAATTAGTTTATTTGTATTATTTTACAAAACAAACTTTCTTTGAACGACTTCATATGGCAATGTTTATTGATTTAAACTTATTTGATGTATCTCAGATTTCCTAAATTTACAATTATCCGAATTGATTTCACTTCCACTTAAAGATTCTCATTTGAGCCATACTAAAATAAAACTACTTCAACAAGTGTATCTGCATCAAGTACATCCTCAAAGAAAATATTTTACCCTTCAAAATTCGCTTATTTGCATTACTTTCTTGAATAAACTTTTATGCTTTCTAAAATAATTATAGCTTAGTATTTAATAATTCAGTATTAAACAGATTATTTTTTAAATTTTCAAAGCAAACATTCAGCTTATTAACTTTTATATTTCGAATTTTAAAAAGTTAACATCAAACATGGCAAATAAAACTAAGCCTCTGAAGTGTACTCTTTTGCGATATCATCTTCAGTAGCGTCGCTAATTAGTTTCTCAAAATACCTTGTTTATTTTAGAAACTGGATAACTAATATTTTCAAAGACTCGTCTTTTCAAGCAACTGCCCTTAAGAAAACTGGAGAATAAAATTGCTGCGTCATTTCCTTTCAGAAACTTCATTTTATCGTTGTTAAAAAAATTGACTTTTCACTGAAAACCGAAGAGTATTTCGGAAAGGTAAAATAACTTTGGAATAATTGGTTTTCTAAAGTTTGCGGAAAAAATTCAGGAAAAAAACTAATTATAGTTCATTAAAAATTTAAAATACATTTTAAGACCCAGTTTATTTAAAACTCAGACAGGCTCATATTACGTATTTTTGATTTTATTAAAACTTTCAGGATACTTTCTTAAGTTGTTGTTTCGAATAACACTTGCCATGCATTGGACTTTCGAATTAAGCCTAAAAGTAGTGCCATTTCTTTGACAAAAGAGCACCGCTAGGGGGAAAGTTAGGCTTAACTCAGAACTCCCCACCCAGATAGATGATTGCTTCACTCATTTGGCATCACTCTTTCGTGGGGCTACACCCACAATTAAGACATAGTTCTGAAGATGGAGAAAACATTTTTCCAAATGTACCCATGGGATTGCTTAACAATCGACTACAATACTTTTATTTCCACAGATTTTACGAACCACTGCATCACTAGGCCCAAGTTGCTTTTGAAATCGAATCCTGTTACTGAAAAGTAAATTTAACAGATAAATTGGTATTGAGGCCTTCCTGAAAGGTATCATGGTAAAAATACCAAATTTTAAAACATTTACCAGCAAACAGCATTATAATAAAATCATATTTCATAGTGAAATTTACAAAAACACAAAATCAAATTCGTTCGGTGAAAACTACCGTGAGTTTTTGGTGTTCCTATAGGGCCAAACACACGGTAAATTTTACCATACTCTGGTTATATTTGACCAATTTTTTGGCAGGTTATTTTATTGCAATTCCTATTAAATAACAGTTTTCAATCGTCATTTTAAAAGGTAGATTTTTATGTATGAAATAAACATTTCAGGTATCAGAGTTTTCTCAAATTAATTCATTTTACGCTAGTAAATGTAGTTCATACTTGGATATCTCCATCTTGTATTGCAAATATAGACTAGATTTTTAATTTCAAATTTTATCATAACTTCATTTATCGAATGACACCAAGTGTCGTAAAGAACGATTTACCGTCAGTCAGAGAACGATTAACATCAAGAATGATTTACACTCAGTTTCAGATCATTGATGCTCACCAGTAACTTGTGCTTCCGTGAGACGAAGGTTAACATTAAATGCTTGTAGGTGTATAAAATAGGTGTATCCTTTTCTACATTTGGTGTTAGTCGATGTGCTTTATAGAGGAACTGTCTGTTTGTTTTTTCCAATATAATGTACCTAAAAACAGGATTGAGGCATTATATTAATAAATAAAAAAGTTTTATCAATCTGAGAGTGCGCATTAAGTAGATTTAAACCTTACTTATATCTAAAAAATATAGATGTGCGGTTTAAATTCGATTTCTTTTTTTTTCTTTTTTAAAATTTTTAATCAAATTTTTAATTAAAATCTGTCTTTTTCCTGGCTACTTTTATTTAGTGGTTTATAACCAAAATAGATAGAGCCAGCAATCAATATCTTATGTTAATAGATTGATTAGATACCCTCCTATATGAACATGTCTTGTTCCATGAATAAAGAACCAATTTTCAGGTTCAAAATCTAATTCAAAAATTTTTTCAACGTAAGTAGGTTTTTGTGTTGTCATTTTCCTGGCTTCTTGAAAACATAAATAACGCAAACTACATAGATTTATCTGAGTTATTTTGAGAAATCCTGTTGTTTTCTACAGAATGTAAACGTCTTAAGCCTAAATATTAAATTAAAGTTATGTGCTATAAAATGGCGAATTTGTCATTATCCGGGCTGTCATTTTCCTGGCTTATGAATGCCAGAACAGTGAAGTGTTACCAGAAATTTTTTTAACTGTTAATACTGTAAGGAGGGAATGCAAATATTAACCTATTACCAAGTTTATGTATGATTGTAATATGCCCGGATGAAATCAAAGTTATTTATTTATTTAATAATTGATTATTATACACAATTTTATTCTGTACATATCAGCAACGAAACTTTTTTTGATTCTTTCTGTAATGGATGAAAAGAATTAATTTAGGCAATTTATGGTCCATCTAACATAAAGGCTTAAGTTGAGTTACTTACTATTAACTTAAAATGACTGTTTTTTAAACTTCTAAGCTAATATGTAGTTTTCCTGGCATTCAAGATTTGGTGAATTCTATTTTTTTTTCTTTCTCGAGCAAATGTCAATAAACTACACTGCTGCCTGTAAGATACCAGTAATAAGTGTAACTAATGAAGTATAGAAAAAAAATTTAGATTATTTTGAAGACTTTAAATTTGAAGAAATATTTTGGCCTGAATTGTCGTGTTTAAAAATAATCACACACAGACACACACACACAGACACACACAGATATACACACAGACACTCACAGACACACACAGACACACACACAAACACACACAGACACACACACA
>NC_092212.1:71054046-71103203 GCF_043381705.1 Parasteatoda tepidariorum
TTTTACAAATTTAAAATAATCCAATAAATTTTTCTAGTATAAAGATTATAATTTATCAAAAGAAGAGTAAACCATGTTATGATTTTTAATTTTGTTCAAATTTCACTGATAAGTTAATTATTGAGAAAACGAAAAACAGAAAAGGAAAACCTAAGAACATAAAATTTTGAAAACTGGAAATTAAAATTTATTTAATGAAAAGGGCATTATTTTATTTTAAATCTCTAACAAATTCCATGGACAAAACGAGAGAAAAATAAACTAATAGTTTTAATTTATCCAACAAGAAAGTGCAGGAAACATAAGAAAATAGCAAAAATAAATGACAAACATATTAAATCAGTTATTCAACTTTGAAAAACTCAACACTAATCTAAGAAGCTCACATTATTTAATATTAATAAAAAATAAAAAAAACAGTTTTATGATTTTGAATTTTCTTTAACTCATATTCAAGCATTTTAAGCTATTAATTATATACACATAAAATCAAGAGAAGACAAATTTGCATAACCTTTAGAGTAATATTACATTTTAAAAAGTGAAAACATATAATATTGTTTATTTAGAAGAAAATTAATAAATTCTGCACCTACCTTAAAAATGTAGCATAAAGAAACATTAAACTGATGCAACTCTAAAAGGTCTAATTTTATTATTCAGAAAGGTCTCACATTATTATTAAGAAAATAAATAATAACTATTAGAATCTCTAAACCTTATAAAATTTTTGTATAAATACTCAATAGTATGTATAAAACAAAACACTTAGTGGGATCTTTTGTTACAGAGTATTAAACATGTTTCACCATGTCAGGAAAAGAAGTAACTTTTACTTCTTGAGCAAAGAATGGGGAATTTTCTTTTGGAAAAAAAATTTATTTTCCTTGTCTGCAATAATAATTCTAAAAGCTTCTTTAACCGTTGCCTCATTTTGGACCTCTGGTAAATGGCCTATCATACGATTACATACGAGGTTAAACCTCTAACTTGACTTGGTGCTGTACAGTTTCACTTTTAAAGCACTCATTCAATACTTTTTCATTTGAATTGATACATAAAAATTTGAGCAAATAGTTAATTATCCACAATATCAAACTAATATATATATACACATATATGAGGTGTGACAATTAAATAACCGGACTATCTTAAAAATAACCTTTATTGAAAACATTATACTCCCCTTCCCTATCAATACATCGGATGCATAAAAGTTTTCCATTGCTCAAAGTAGTAATGCAGGTCATTAAGTTTCACTTTCTTCAGAAAGTCTGCCATGTTTGCTTTCATCTCTTCTACAGACTGAAAATGAGTTCCTTTCAGTGCACTTTTGGAAACAGGTAGACATTGCATAGTGTGAGATCTGGTAAGTATGGTGAATGCTCAAGCGCGTTGAGCGTCGTACATGTCAGGTTTCTTGGTACCAGTTTTGTGTAAATCTTCGTCATACGCAAGTTTTCGATCAAAATTTTTTTCATTGTCTCTCAGTCAATATTTGTCATCATTCGAACACTCAAATGTCGGTCTTCATGCACGATTATTTTTTTTTAATGTTTTCATTAAATCTTTAAGTTACCGAATGACCAGAACATTCATCATCTTTGACAACCTCCGGAACCTTCCAAAAATCGTTTGTGCCATTCAAAAATGTGACTATGTAACATGAAATTGTCTTCAAACACCTCCTTTAACAATCTAAAAAGTTCAGTTGGATTCTTTTTTAATGTCCCAAGAAATTTGAAAGTAATATGCGCTGCTCAAGTTTTAAGCTATCATGGTTGTGGCACTCCGATACAACATCTTACTCAAACAAGGTTAAAACCAACAAAACTAGATAGAGGGACGGAATGATGTGCAACCTGCTCTGAAAGCATTTAGGCAAACTATATTCGATTTCAGTTTCTCCACATAAAGCCTAATGGCTAGGGCATGCGCATTCTGTTTATTTAATTATATATATATATATATATATATATATATATCATACTCAAAGTTTATGAAAACTACCAGAATGAATATATTTAAAATTTTTTCATAACATTTTAAACTGTACTAGGGGCATAAGCAGTTCTTTTTCTCAAGTCCATTATATGTTTTAAAAAAATTAAACAAATCTGCATAATATTATTTCAATGAGCACCGATCGCTCCATGTATTTAAAAAAAACACGAAATATCCCAGTTCATGCTTTATAGCATGGTAGATAAGCATGTCCGAAAAGATAATTGTGTTTAGTGATTTGAATATTCCAGTATTTATTTTAGAGGTGTTTCCGTAGAAAAAATTATCAAAACACGAATGTTTTCTTTGATGCCTTTTCAAGAGAATTTTCATAACTTACGCCTATCTAATTATTGTTTATCATGAATTAGTTATTGTTTATCATAAATCCTAAAAGTGTATGCGATAATAAACAAAACAAAAATTGAAAATAAGGAATAAAAAAAATATTTTACTATTGAGGCTTTTATAACTAGTTTTACTTAGCTTTCGTACTCTACCTTTTTTTATAAATAAACTTTTCAAACAATGAATGATATAATACTAGTATCATCTTCATATATTTCCACCACCACTGAATAATACAACAAGATTTTATTCCAGGAAGTCATTTCAGTTTAATTGGTATCATCAAAATTTAATACAGGGGCATTTTCCTTCAGAGCCTGATTGTTTTGTTTTAAAAATTCAAGCACACATATGTTTTGGAATGCCCTCGTATTGCAAGCAATAAATTTTCAATAAGAGCAAAAAACTCATAACATTCAATTACTGAGTTTACTGTTAGAAGAAAATTGTCAAATACCGCTGTTTGAATTACTTGAAAATTATATTTATGGCCATCAATAAAGAAATTTGCTCTTTCATAAAGCATCTTTTTTGCAATATAAAGTTTTGTAAATAATTCCGGCTCTAAATTTTAGTATGTAATAATTCGTAGTTGATTGCACTAGGAAAGATATTTTTTTTTCTGTTCCATGTGATTTTTTTAAAATCAGATCTTTGATGATCCATCCCTGATTTCAAATCAGCAAGGGACATTTTCTATTTTTGTCAAAATGTACAAGTTTGAAAACGTTATATATAGCAGGGAGTTAGTGTAAGGGTTGCGATAAACTTCTAGAGGAGTTACGGCACATCTTCAGGATTAAAATTGCATCAAATTCCTTGCACGGAGATGTCGTCATACACCATTAGGGGCCCTTCCCTATTGTGAACTGTTTCGTTGTGAACTTCTGAACTGGCCATAATACGTAATCGGCCCCAGACGCGTACGATAAACTCTTACGTGCCGGCCATTGGTAGTTTTATTTATGCTGGTAAGCTCCAACTCTCCTAAAAGTTTGTGGCAAAATTTAAATGACTCCCTGCAATATATAAGTTTTTAAATTTGTGCACTTCGACAAAAAATAGACTAAAAATGTCATTACAAAATATGTAACTTTCGGAGCTAAACTAATTTCAGATTTGAAATTCCCACACCCCGATTAGGCGAAATCAAGTATTTAAATCAAGCATTGTGGAGGACAAAAAATTGTCCCCCAGTGTTACTCGCGATGTTATTATTATGTTATTATACGTTATTAGGAGGAAAAAAATTTTTTTTTTAAATATTATGTTAAATAAATGATATCTCTCCTTTACCATGATATGTAGCAGAAATTATTAAAAAATGGGTACAACACAACTTTAACTAATCAACACTAAATAAGGAAATTTAAATAATTTACACTTCAAGAAATTGTAATATAAGCAGTAGTTCGAAGTCAAAAAAGTATTTAACTGTAGCAGCATTTTTTACCTGTGAGTCGTATGTAACGTAACAATTTAAAGTAACGCTTTTTCTTAAAACAATATTTTAATATTATCAGCAAAATCACGCACACAGTGAAAAAAATTCCAGATCAAATCACAATAAAAATTACTGTAAAATCCATTTTTTTTGGTCGTATGCCGGTTTAGGCAGTGGGGGTGCGATTGTTCCTGTTTTTCAGTGGCGCCATCTATGGCCATGAATTCGACTTCTGCAGCACCATTCACATAACCACAACCCGTTTATAGGGCGGGTCACATTCAACACAAAGGAGAAAGGACATAGAACACACAGAGAGAGAAAGCAACATCCATGCCTTGTCCGGGATTCAAACCCAGGACCTTTCTGATACAAGGACAGTTCCCTTCCCCCAACACAGGCCGGTCGACGTAAAATCCATTCTTACCGGAATATGTTTTGGAACAAAAAAAACTGAAATACTGTAATTTTTACAGTGATAATTGTCACAAAACTACTCAATTACTCTAACTATATAATCATTATTGTCACAATAACAGTAAAAATGGATGCGGACGATACACCCAAACTACCTGTTCTGTAATTTGATCCGAAAATTTTTTTTGTAGTGCAGAACCACATTGAAATTAAACGGAAAGATGCATTTATTGTCTCCTATTAGATTTAAGCGACTTCTTAGCACGATTACTTGTAGGGGTTAAATCACCTAGTAATCTATAGTACTAAGCATTTATTTTTTACACCTTTTTCTTATTAAAATTATCAATTCTATTAATTACTTAAAAAATAAGAATAGAAAACTGATACTAAAAATAAACCCCTTTCATGATATATTGCATTGAATCTTCTAAAGAAAAAACAGGTATCAAAATATCTCTTTACACTCAATGGAAAAGTTCCAAAGCTATTTTAAACAGATATTTTTTTTACTACCTCAGCAACTTCAAAAGTTAAGCCCCTTAGATGGTAAAATTGCATGTTTGAATGAAGCAACAAATCTTTTTCTGGATGTTTCTTTTATAACTTTACTTTGCCCATTTTAAAAACAGGGGAACAGAGTAGAAAAAATAGGTATAGTCTCAGGTGTCAGTTTCGTTTTCGTAAATGGTACAGTTTTGAAAGTGGAGTTATAACTTTCTGTTACTTTATCATCACAGTATAAGAAAAAATAAATTATAACTGTTACCCTCTGCTGCTAAGTTTGAAATTTTAAGCTGCTTTGAAGAATGTTTATCTTGATTTTCCAATACAGTAGGGTTTAAATCATACATAACATCCCATTGTAAAGTTTTCCTTTTACATCAATTTTTTAAACAAGTAATAGTGTGTTAAGATTTAAAATGATATAATAAAGACTAGATTTTTAAGCATAATATACAATTTAAGTGTAATTACCACTTTTCTTTATAACTGTGGAACGTAACAGCAAAATGAAGAACAATGAAGATTAATATACAATTACTTTCAGTAAGAATATGACAAGAGAAACATTGATTACTGTAATTATTTGAAATTAAACTTTTTACTGCTGTCAATAAGACAAAATACTGTAATGATGTAATTAATTACAATAAAATATGCTTTTAATCCAAATATTGCATTAACATATCATATTGAATTTTAAGAAAATTCTAATGAATAATAATCAAAATATTTTTTGCTAAGGAGAGCATTTAACAAAGCAGAAATTAATAACATAGTTAAGGTGGCTTAAAGGTGTTATTTTTTATTGAGAAGCCAACTAAAATTAAACCTTATTTCCAGTAAAACGAAATTGAGTATATATAATACTCCAATTAAACATGTATTTTCTTCATGGCAGCGAATGTTGACTTTTATGTAAATGTAATAAAATAAATTACTAATTTTGAAAAAAAAAATTTCAGAATCATCTTTAAAGCTAAATTTGAGTAAATTAGTAAAGCTCTCAAAGTACAATTAAGAATTAGACAGATAATTTAAGTAAGCAAACATATTTTCAGTTATTAAATCCCATAAAATAAGATGGCTGGATCACATTTATAGCAAAGACGATAGCGACTATAGTAAAGTTTACAGGCAACCAAAACAAAAAGTTGAGCTACTACCAGATAGATTGATTCTGTGGAAAAAGCTGTTGGAACCATGATGGACATCAATCGATGTCGAATCTTAGCGTCTGTTGCGTCGAATCGAAGTGACTTGTTGGGGCTTCTCTGGGCCTGTAGTAGGCTATCATGCTGATGGAAGAAAAACGCATAGTTAAAAAAAAACAACTAATATCTAATATTTTTTTTGCATTTACTTTGATTTTTTTTACTTGAAAACATCGACTGGACTAAACTTCTTGACAACTGGTAATAATTGTAAACTGACTTATAAGTAAAAATGAACCTCTATATATGGTCACCATAAAATGTTTCTTTATAAGGTCATTTTCATTGTTACTTAATGACAAAGACACTTTAAGTTCTACATTTTTAATTTTAAATAAAAATTAAAATAAAAATTAAAAATTTAAGAAAATGATAAATAAATAAAATAAAATTACCTCTGAATTATGAATTAGGAACTATTTTGATGGCATGATGATATCTTGATCTTGTGGGTAGAATTATTCATACTGGCTAAATTAAGTACTACTACTAAATTAAAAAAATATAATAAAATGAATGCTTATGTGTCGTCCCTTTTCCATTTTTTAAATCCACTGAAGGTTCAGCACGTGAAAAGTCGTAGTTTAACCAGCAGTCTTTTCCGCAGAGCATAAACTGTTTTTCCACGTTATTAGATAGAGAAATAGTGTATAGTTTAGAAACATTGTCTCAATTTTGCTCATGAGTTATACCGCCAGTGGATTAAATCTAATTTAATTTAAATAAATCAAATTTTTAAAAATTTACAAAAATATTTCCAATCTTTTATGCTAAAATCTTTTTAATCTTTACTATAAATTTTAATCTTTTATGCTTTTACGCTTCTGTGAAAAATTATTTTGGAAAATATTTCTAAAATTTATAATTAGTATCTTGACTCGTTTATTCTTGGGAATAAGGACAAAATGTGGCAAGTCTCCTGACTGATATTACAGATCAAAGATAGTTACAGTTTATTAGTTAGCTAAACTGGTACCTTTTATTACATATAACTCATAATTTTGTTTTAAAGTCATAATTAACTCTTTTATGATAGTAAAGCACAAAGAAATGTATAAAATTACTTATAATATAAAATAGTTTATGAGTTTTATGTAAAAAAACGTTCCATTGAATGAAATACAAAAGCTAATATACTAAACTAACATTTTTTTTAAATTCTTCTCATTATTTTGCTAAAGCATATACGACTAAACTAAGAAATCAACAGCACAATGAGTATTTCATATTTTCGCTCCTTTTCTCCTCTTTTTAATTATTAATTTATACAAATCCTTTAAACTCTCTTCTTACTTTATTCCTTTATTAAAATATTTCTTAGCAAATCTAAAATCTTTCCTTATTTTGGGATTTTTAAATTTCCCGACTATTACTTACAGCTGAGTCGCTTGAGGAGGGATATCACAAAACATTCTTCAAAGATTTTATAAGGAATAAGTTTGCGGCACCAGTTTATATTCCCAAGTCCCTACTCCTCTTGAATTCTTTCTGAAACTTTGATATACCTACTAAATAATTCCTCGTTTAATGTAAAACAGGAATTCTCATAATCCCACTTCAATACTTTTGATATCGTAAAATAGTTTTTAGAGCACTGCACCGGAAATATTATTAATCTTAGAGAAAGGAATGATACATTTTCTTTAATCTTTTAAGATCATGGCTGATTACATTTTTACTAGTTCTATTTCTTTTTACTTAAAAGGAAGTTCACGGAGCAGGTTTTTTATATATTTTTTTTTATGTCATCTCGTTTATTATTGCTTTTAGGTTTCAATGATTTAACCAATTTTATGAAATATTTGAAAAAAAGTACGGAAGAAGATTTAAAAACCTTTCTCTTATTAATGAATTGTTCCAAGTTTCATTTGATATAACTCGATTTTTCCTTTTTAATTTCAGACTATGCATTCCATTTGACCAAAGTATTTTAAAAGATATTATTATAGTAGGATACGCTATAGTTTAATTATTATTTTTTATTATGTTTAATGATATATTACAAACATTGCTTCATTTTTTTATTATATATGATTTCGTTATTAGTATGTAATTAAATTTCGAATTGTAATGACATTGATATAATAATCATCTTGTATTTAGATCAAATCCATCTATATAAAATTTTGCATTAGTAACATTTATTGTTTTCAGAATAGAATTTGAGGATTATAATTAACTAATATCGATTTCTAAGAAAAATCTATTCAAAATAAACTGGCGAAAAAAGTATGGGCAAAACAAGCAAAATATGGTAAGCCTCTATAGGCTATAGCGACGCTAAATATCTCGGTAATTTTTACCGAAGCGTTGTGGTAATGATTTCGGTAAAATTAGCAATAAAATATGGTTTAAAATGTGTGATGAAATTAGATAAATATTGAAAAATTTTGTAATTTTTATCATTTTTCTTTAAAGCATGACATGAAAAACATTTATTTGGTTAAATTATTTTTCAGTTTTTTTTTACTAAATAGGTGAAAATAAAAACTATAATTGTGAAAGCCAAAATTTCTGGTATGCCGTTACCATATGAACGGAACAATTACTAAATGAATCGTTTAAGTACCGTATATTTTTGTTTCCTTAACCAGACTGTTTTTTTCATTTTTTTTTAAAAGAAATACCATTAATATACAGTACACCATGTATTTTATTTTACTCAAAATGCTTCCAATTTTTTTTTCAAATTATTTTACATACAAATTACGCATTTAATTTTATTTAAGTGCTATTTAATAGTCAAGTTTTGAATGGACGTTAATAGAATAGGAGTGCAATTGCTGTATTAAAAGTAAATTCTAGTATTTCTCAATAATCTCATTTGTTATGTATAAGTTAATATATCTCTATTCAAAATAGTCCGTATGTTAATCATCCCCAAATAACTATAAATAATCCTCAAGTGGAAAAAAAACGAACATAAAAATTATAAAATGCAAACTTAAAAGAGGTTTCGTAATAATAAATGAAAAATAACTTATTTTAAGTTTTACTTTAATGACATTTTTAGCAACATTTTGATTTTAATAGAATACTTTCAAACGTATTATTTAAGTATTTTTTTGCAATAATCTGATACCACCGTAAAAAATAGGTAAATTTTCTACTAAAAATCTATGAGTTAAAAATATTTAAAATTGCACATACGTGACAATTTTTAGAGCTTCATTAACCACCCGAACGTACGTTCGCACGTTCTAATAAGTCTATTTGTTTCAAAGATGTTTAGCAAAATTAAGACCAGATCCAAAAACTGTCTTGAAGGTTCGAGTTACAGGAATTATGGTAAGTGTAAAAATATTTTTAACTTACCGCGTCAAATCCTGGGCATAAAGTCAGTTAAAGTATTAGAAGTGTCTATTTTCTCAAAACATTAGTTTATTGTTTGCTTATTAGAAAATTTTACGTTTTAGGTAATTTCTATGTCTGATATGCTATTTTTATGCTCGCATTAGCAAAAGTACATACGTTACATTTGAAAACATTAAATGTCTATAACTTTAAACCATTAGGTTACAAATGACATTATTTTCTGGAATTATTGCATTAATTAATTCACGTGCATATCAGAATAAATGACTTTAAACTAAAAATTCTGTTTTATTTTTATGGCGTATTCCCGAAATGACAGCTATGGCGCCCAATGTTAGGTAAACATATAGTCACATTTTTCTCCAAACTAATTCCTAAACTACCTTTTTAGTTTAGACAAATTCTTGCCATTTCTCGTAATAAATAAAACATAAATTTAAAAAATTAAGCAAAAAATAACGAATAGAAACACTTAAAATTTTTCGCTCCATAAACTTGTTTATTTTTTCCAAATCGTTATTTTGTATTCTACAACTGTGAGCAATCTTTATGGAACTTAATTTTACGTTTAATGCATTACAGCTGAGTATTTTCTTCATATAACTTGCATCTTTTTGGTTTAAATCATTTACCACAAAATGGTTTATTCCATGGAATCTCACGCTATTATTTGGTTTTGGCATATTTATGTTTTATAGCAGATCATATTTTACAAACAAAGAAAAATTATGAATTTTTAAATTTCTAAGAAGACCACCTACACCACATAAGTAAGAAGACAATCCATTTCGCATTTCAGAACTATCAAAGAGATAAAGATATATGAGTAACCCCACACTCAATGTCAAGATATTGAAAGGGAGAGGAATTAAAAAAGAGAATTTAATTATACCTCCCACCAAAGCTCCCATAACGGGATCAACAAACAGGAAGTTTCTAAATATTATTTTGACAGGCATTGAGCATGACTTACTCCCACAATTTTTCCACAATTACAATTAATATTATTTCTGAGAACTAGTGTTAAATTTGGGATAAGAGAAAAATGGTTAAATTCTTCTCATTTAGTTTATTTTCATTATAAAATTCGAATAATTTATAAATATTTTTCACGCTAATAAAATTTAATGTAAGAAAATATTAGTTTATGTTTTATGATACATTAATAAAGTTTAAATTAATTGAAAGAAAAGCAAGAAAAAATAAAAATTAGTTATTCCCATAGCGGTAACTTTGAGGCCCGATAAGTAAAATAATAATTAAAAAAAACATTTTTTTCGCTAAAATAACTCTTTTCTTTAAACTAACAACAATTTTTACCAGCTTTTTATAAAGCCCAACTGGTTCTTTTAGTTTTGAAAATCTTCGTTGCAGACCGTATTCTTCTCTTCTCATCCTATCTTAAGAAAAAACTCATAAAGAAAAAAAAAATCATCATTTATTCAATTTTTTTTGAAAAAAAGGGTAATGTAAATTTTTTCCCTCGATTATCTTCTTTGTTTACAGAAATAAATAAATATTGATCCTAATATATAAAATTACTAAGAAAAAGTATCACATAAATTTGTTCGCAAATTTTTCTCTTTTTTTTTGAAAGAATGTTCAAAACGAATTAAAAAGATTTCATTTCAGAAATCTTCAAGAGTATATTAGCTTAAATCAAATTTTTTCGATATGTTTTTCGTAATGCGTGAATTTCATTCGACAAATCAATTAAGTGTTTCGTCAAATATTAGTTTTGAGCTATTCTGCAAAATATACTCAACGTTTTATTTTTTTTTCCGTTCATGAAAAGGATACTCATTAATCAAGTTTAATTTATTATGTTAGATATGAAGCGAGTATCAAATGTGTTTCTTTGTACCTTATAAAAGAAAAGAAAAATACATATTATTTTGTACAAATATTAGCATATAAATTGTATTAAGGAAATTTTTTAATATTTACCTCAAATATAATGAGTTCAATGCTTTAAAACATTCACATTCAATAAAAGGACGGATATGCTACGGAATGTACTTTCTACAACGATTTTTTTTCCTTTTTTTCCTCTTAAACTTCATTAAAAAGATTTTGATTCTTCAAAATCTTTAATGAGTTGATATATTCTTTGAGAACCTTATTTTATATCATTTTTTTTATAAAAAAAAGCATTTATAAAGTAAACATTATTCCGAAAGACAGTAAAGTGATAAGAAATTATTTTTAACATTTCAATTCTTCAAACCATGTTAAAATTTCAATTTATGAGACATTTAAGGAAAAAAGCTTTAACGTATAAAGTTTTCATGATTTAATTCTCTCATAATTCAAGTTGCTCAAGTCGGTTAATTTTCAAGAAAACGGTCATAAAAGTGTATATTTTTCTTATCCCTGAAAATTATATGAAACTATGTGTATGAACAATATATATATATTCATTTTTAATTTTTATTTGTTTTTAGCTTGACATTTTAAAAAATTTAATTTTTAGGAAAAGCCAACATGCAGTGTTAAATGTTGGTTTTCCAGCGAGCGAGGAAAATTTTAAAAATATGTGTTTTAAAAAATCTTGGTACTGCTATCTGGTGTATAAAATGAGAAATAAAATGTTTTCCGAGCAAAAAAAAAATTTATGAGTTTCCAGCCCATCAATATCACGGGAGCGAAAATAACGAACGAAATCTCAACCTGTCATTTTCACTGGAGCGAGAAGGAAGGGGTTAAAAAATAAATTTTATCTTGAGCACAAACCAGGTGTATTCACAAAGAGCCTAACTAGGCAACTTTGCTAAGATCACAAATAACGCATCGCAAATACACGCATTTGATTACTGCTGATTAGCTGACTTTATTGCTGGCATCTGGTTTAAAATAAACTAACTATCAATAATTACCCTACAAATATCCTGGTACTGCTATCTGGTGTGTAAAATGAGAAATAAAAATTTTTACGGGCAGAAAAAAATAGTTAGTTTTCAGCCCGTCAATATCACGGGAGCGAGAAATAACGAACGAAATCACAACCCGTGATTTTCACGGGAGCGAGAAATAATGAACGAAATCTCAACCCGTCATTTTCACGGAGCGAGAAGGAGGGGATTAAAGAAAGTGTCGAGAAGCTTTCAGTGAATCGTATATGGATTACAATCCCAACTTTTATTATCATATTTCGCATTTGCCAATGTCTCTTCTAAAAATTCCTCCAAGGCAATTTTTCTTCCTTCTTCTATTTTTATCTGGATTGCTAGTTTTTTTTTTATCTAAATGACTTTAAAGCCTGAATCTCATGTATTATTTTAGCCCTTCTAAAGGAATTTTACCCAAAAATTCTTTTTTCTGCATCTTTTTCATATACTCTGGCAGCTCAGTTCATTCGTTTAATTTTGAAACTCATTATGTTATCATGCTGTGGCTGGGTGGCGCATAGTTTGTCGTCGGCCTTCTGAGCTCAAGTCTGCAGGTTCAATCCCCGGCACAGACACCAGATTTTCGGGATGCCGAAAAACATCAGCGGCCATGTCGTATGATTATGCGGCATGTAACAGATCCCTGGAGTGCCTTATTGGCTCTTGGCATTTCCGGCAAAATTAAATTCCTAGTGCACTTCAACATCCAAATAGAGTTTCGGTGCTGCCATCTAGTGTGGCAGAAACTAGACGTCCAAAATTAACATGACCAACGGTATCTCACCCATTGTGGTAGTCCTGAAAGAGTGGATACCCCCTCTGGGGAACGCACTGGGTCTGCTCAACTGCAAGACCGATTGTGCAGCTCATTGGAAATAAAAAAAATGTTATCATGCTGTTTAAAAATTCTAGAAAGTCATCGCTAAAGACTATTTTCTTTTTTATCGCAAAAAAGAAGGTTTCAGAGAACCTTTCTTTCAATAAACTTTTTTTTTAACGCCAGCACTGAACTTATCATTCCTTGCCCCTGGAGGTACCGGGAATTAATTTGCGTTGTCTGGTGAGCACCTTGCGACCAAAATTATGGAGGCACGCAACATCACCCACTCCACACTGCCACAAATACTCGTTCATTGGGTGGGCCACATTTATACATCACACACAACAGAAGGGACGACAAACAGAAAGAACCATCCATGCCCTAAGCGGGACTCAAATCCGCAGCCAACACGCTAACAGCTCAGCCATCTGGCCAGCTCTTTCAAAAACTGCTATTATGTGATATCCATTTCAAGTTAGAGACCAGGTTTTTGGACCATACCTCATAATTGATTTTTAGAGTTTTAGAGTTTCTGATATTAATATTTATTAATAAAAAGAAAAAGACGTAATCCCTCTTCTTACTACTACTGTAGGGGAGAGTATGGTCAATTGTAACATTTTTTACTTAACTATTTTCAACTAACAAAAAATCCAATATATTATTAGTATTAATTGACAGACGAGTAAAGTGGACTATCCTCTACTAGAAAAAAAATACCTTATTTTAAATGTCATTATATTAGTTACTAACAATTTTTGACAGTCGTGCACTTGTTACAATTGTCCCCACTTACGGGGTCAATTGTAACAGTTCATAAATTCAACTAAAACATAGTTAATTATACATATTATCATAGTTGTGATATATTTTTTTATTGATCAAAATAGTAGTGATATTTTAGGAGTAAAAATAATAATGAGCAGAGACCTAAAGGGTTAAACTTTTAACTTTAAGGGGTTAAAAATTTTAATTTATGCTGTGAAAGGTGACAAATAAAATAATGCACATGCAACATAATATAAATGATATAGGAAACTATTGGTGGTTCTTAAAGAGTTAAGTAATGGTTTGTAAACATAAGATTATTTATTTTCAGCTGTTACAATCGTCCCTTTACTTATTGTTACAATCGTTCCCAAGTCACCATTTCAGTTTCATTTGTCAAAAACATTACTAGTTAATTAATAAAACTAAGCTTTTTTTTAAAGTGTTAATTAAGGTGTCCCCTTACATATTCGGTTAATAATTTTTATATGTTTAAACAAAATTACTTTGCTACAATATAATATTCTAATACCAAAAAAGTACCTACGTAGCGTGAAAATATCTTTTCTGATGTAACTCTTTCAAAAGTACATAAAAATGGTTGCCAGCAGGGGTGTACATGTAAATTTATTAGAAAACACATTGTGCGTCACCTAGGAATCAAATCTAGAACCCGACTCTCGAAATTTTTGCTCTGTTACAATCGTACCCTGTTACAATTGATCCCACTCTCCCCTACTACTTTAAAACTAACGTAGTAGATAGAATACGATTGATCTACGAAAAATCTGCAGATATTTTAAGATATAAGCACAATCTTCAAAATGAATATAAAATGTTCAACAAAATATGTATAGATATTTTAAAGTAAAATATAAATCTTCAAAATGATTAGGAAATGTGTAAAAAAAAGTCTGCAGTTATATTAAGGAAAAAGTAAATCCTTAAAAAAAGTTGTGGAATATCTTCGAAAAATTTCAGATATTTAAAAGGAAGGCTAAAACATTCAAAATGCTCATGAAATATCCCAGAAAGTCAGCATATATTTCAAAGAAAAGTTAAGTTCTCAAATGACTATGAAAAATTTGCAAACATTTAAAGTAAATATGTAGTTTTTAAAACGACTGTGAAATGTATACGAAAAATATCATATTTTAAAGGAATATTAAGACCTTCAAATTTCTTATGACTTACCTTCAAAAGCGCCAACAGAAATTTGAAGACAAAGTAAAAAATTTAAAATGACTATAAAATGTCAACGAAATAAATGCAGAAAGAAAAATGTCAAAACCTTTAAAATATCTAAAGATTTTAGAGGTTTTAGAATTTTTCCGAAGAAATTCTAAGATGTTTTTTTTTGAGGGAGCACTCTATAAATATGCACCCTGTATCACTTTCTCAGAGATAATTGTAAAAATTTGCTCTAAAAATTATGTTTATTTTTTTATAGAACAGAAAATGATTTACAAGACGCCGATAAATTGATTAACAGAAAATTGCAAATGTGTCATATTTGTATAAGTCGCTAATCAATTTTTACAAATACTTTAAATATCTTATTTGAATTTCACAGATATATATTCCCCAGTTTTGAAGCTTACATATTAATTCAATATTTTTTTTTATCACTTTCAAGAAATTTAATGCACTTACATTTCTTTTTTTTGTAATGTGTTTATCGTTATACTGTTTGTATTTGTCATTTAAGTCCTTCTGCTTTCTTTTATTTGAAAGCTTTTAAGACAGTCTTAACTTCAATCGTTTTTAATCGGATTACATTTTGTTTGGACAAAATCAAAACTTTTTTAAATCAAAAAGAAAAAAAATCTTTTTTTTTATCTGTATAAGGCGCAAACAGATAACTGAAGATGATAAATTTTTTGGATAGCTCGACTTTGTGTTTATTGTTTCCGTTTTCTAAGAGATATATTTCCCCCTCGAGTTTGTGTTTTAGATTAACCCAACAACGATTTTACAAGACAAATAAAATAACTGAAATATTGCCTTTTTGATTAAATTTATAGATCTCCGAATCCCGGTGGAGTCAAACAAAAGGAAACTAATAAACAAGTTTCGTTGTGAACTCTTCTTTGTTAAGGCGAGGGAAATGCTGAACTGCCAAATTCTTAAGAGATAAGTTTTTAAATCTTATCAAAAGTCGCAATCGAAAAAAAAAATATTTACTTTTTTAATAAAACGGGACATAGTTTAAAATAAAAAAATAAACTCAAATGGAAACTAGATTTTAAATTCTCATTATTACTCTATCAATTTATTAGAACCTATTGCTGGCAAGTTGCCTACAGATATTATGCAGTGAAAATTATTTCTGTTGAGGAAATTATTTCTGTTGAGAATATTTATATAGTCAAACTATTAAAAATTAACTTGCCAAGAAGTGAAATGATCAAAAAAGATTCATTTTTTCATGAACACCACATTACTTATCAATAAAAATATTTTTTATTCGGGAATGTATCTTAAAAATGTAAGTAAGAACGTTTAAAAAAAATTCAAATGCAAATGTACAGAATTAATAAGTATTACAGCTGGTAAATTAACAAAGGATTAAATTTAGGAGACAGAATCGTTTCTTATGAAGAGAGTAGGAATGCTAAATTTTCTAAAAATCAGGAAGCTGCGTGATGAATCTTCAAAAATTTATTAAAAAAATGCTAAAATTTATTTAGAAAATGTGCTCATTTCCTGTTTTAGGTATTTTAGCCAAGAGTCGGTCAAGACTCAATTTAAAATTTGCTTTTTCTACTGTTAACTGTATAGACAGTCAGAAATCAATTTAATTTTATCTTTTTCTGCGATTTTTAGTCCAAGAGGCTGTGGAAAACCGATTTATTCTTTACTGATGTTGCACAATTTTTTGTCGACTTGGAGGAGTTTTGAGCGAAAAGTACCACAGCAACATACAGCGTCTCATTTTTAGCATAACGCCATCTATCAGTCAATTTTTTAGTTACATTATTTTTCAAAACAAATTGTCATTGATTCACATATACTTACTCTGTAGAAAAAGGGTTTTTCAAAATTCAGAAAAAATGTGTCAAAATAGCTCCGACACAAATATAGTCGAAAACCTCAATGTACCCATAATTGAGTACAGTAACAAGACCAAAACAGCATATACTCACTTTTTAGAAAAATGCATAATTTCAAAAGAACCCATCATGCATTCAATTTGAGTAATTTGTTTTTCAAATGAAAGTAGGCAATCTCAAAAAAATGAAAATATCCTGTTTTTAACCTTTTCACTTTCAATAATGAATACATGGGTTTTTCAAATAATTCAATTACATTTGTTTCAGAGCTATTTTCACATATTTCTGCTTAATTTTGAGATACCCCTTTTTATTGTGCAAATCTATTATCTGACAATTCAGATCTGAGTCCCGCAGTGGACTGATCGTTTAGACACGGTTCCCAGCAGATCACCGAAGTCAAGTATCACTGGCTGCGGTCAGTGTGCGAGTGGGTGACCACTTGGATCAGTCTGCGTAGGGACCGAGGGTGTGCGGTATTGGTCCTCGTTAAACTGTTCTACCGTAGAGTGCTTGACTTCGCGTGCAGGTTGTCGGGCTACCGAAGCGGGGGTGCCATCCCCTCTGCAGAGGATCAAAATTGTGATGGCATGTCTTCGGATCATCCTCAGGGATGTTTCCCAGACCGTCGCCAATAGCCCATTATGCAGCTGTAGTGTGACGTAAATCAACTACATCCACATCCACATTCAGATCTGTGGTTCCTTTTGTTTCCTAACTTTCTAAAGAGAGATTTTAACCCTCCTGGCGTTTCCCCTCTCTCTTAGTTTCTTACTACAAGCGGCAGACACATTTTAGAAAGATGCCACGAAAAGTGTCGAGGGTCGGACAAAAGGTATGNATACTATAGCACAGTGAGTGATTTACGATGACAGCTTATACGCCTCTCAATTTGTGAGCAGTAGGAGGTTGAGGGGGAAGGAAATATTCTAGAGGAGAAAAAGACGGGTTCGCCGCTCCAGAGGCAGATCGTGAACCCGTGAAAACACGGGCAAGCCGCTTTTAGCAAGGAAATGAAGCCCGTAATATAACGGGCTTGACGCCAGGAGGGTTAATTATAATCACACTCTCTGCATATTAATAAACATTTATATTCTATTTCTGTCCACATTACAATTGAAATGATGGAGAATTTGATAGCGATGGTAATGAAAAGGACGGAGATTTCAAAAAGCTAAATTTTTAAAATGCTTGCTGTCATAAAAGTTTTAATAATATTATCAATGCTTACTATCATTAATGCTTGTTGTTATAAAAGTTTTATAATATTGTCATATAGTTTTAACAATTGAATTGTGCTTTTAATAATATTATCATGAACAAGACTGTGAAAAACCAAATTCATATTACTTTTTTCCTAACGGGAAATGAAATTTTAAATGGGAAAATTTCAAAATTGACTAGAAAATTTAATGTTGCTAAATACAGTACTAAACAAAGTTAAAATCTGATCCATAAAGTTAGTAAATGTTTTAATTAAAAAATGGCACTTTGTAAAAATTTTTCTTATGGGAAGGTGAATAGACAATCATTTTGGAAAGAGAAGATTAAAACCCTTAAAAATGCGAAATAAAATATATTTTTCTTACATAGGAATTAATATAACCTATTTTATAGGAATAGAACCGCAGCTCCGAGTCAGGTCATCCCTCTCTCAGTGCAGCCAACGGATGATTGGTGTCAACGACTACTGCGTGTTGAAAGCTTCACGAAAATGCTTTGTTCGCTAGGTTACCAGTTGTCTTCATCTCCCTCTTATCATGCCATAGAAAGGAACGTTTGTGGTGGGAGCAGCATTATGTCCACTGGACTGCTGTTTTCCTCAGAGAAGAGTCCAAGTTTAGCATCCAAAACATTTGATTTGAAGGGAAGCTAGAACGCGGTATTTTTCAAACATCCTTGAAAGAGATAGTACATATCAAGGAGGCAGTGCTTATGTGTGGGATGGTATCTCTTTGTTTGGAAGCACAGACCTGCAAGTCTTTCCGCATGAAACAAGGAATGCTCATGTTTGTAAAGATGACATCCTAGATTCTTATGATGCTGCAATAGGGGATGATTTCGTGCTACAGAAGGCTCGAAAATCTCGTATTATGCATGATTATCTTCAGCAGCAAGCAATTCTGCTAATGAAATGGCCAGCTAGATCACCTGACTTGAATCCTATCAAACATGTTTGGGATGCTTTACGAAGACGTTTTGCGGCACTCAATCTTCCTCCACAGACCCTTGCCACAATGCAACTGTTTTTCAAGAGCAATTGGTCGGACGAATAATTGAAAACATCACACATCGTCGTATGTGCGTTATTGCTACTAAGTATGATCATATCCCATACCAAAGTACTTTTTCTATTACAAACTGAGACATCTGACTTATTAATTTCATACGTACGCTGATTTCTGCAATACCATATTTGTCTGATTAATATTCTTTTGTCTTATTTTATGTATTAATATATGTACTATAATGTGTATCAGTTCCGTTAAAATATATGAGTAACTTCAGTTATGGTCATTTTTGTGATTTTTTCCTAATTTATAATAATCACTGTAACGACTAAAGGTTGTTTCATATTAATAATTTTTACTTGAAAAAAAAATTTTTTTTCCTTCAAATTTTTATTATTTTTTATTTGCAATTTTAATAATAATCATTTCAGAAAAATGATATATTTTAGTACGTACCTATGTACAATAAAGTTTAGTAAATGGTAACCAGACTAATTTTTATAAGATGTTATTAAAGATAAATTGTTAATCTTTGAAAATTTAAAGAAAAATTTCTGGAATTTCTTTTCTCACTTAAATGGTCATTAGTTTAGATAATAAAGATTCAACGCGAATATGTTTATAAAATAAAAACTTTTACGTGCATTCAAAACTTATTTTGTGCAAATTTTAAATAGATTAGACACAATTAAATTCAATTTACTTAATTTCAATCTATTCAATAAGCTTTTCATTATATTCCATAATACAACAGCAATTAATCCATTTTCGGATTAGGCCACAAATAAACTTCTACTTTATGCACTCCCGAAAAAAATTAATTCATTTAATTATTTACCATCTTTTTATTGTTGGGAAAATAAATTTTTCTTAGTCATTATAAAGAATTGTCTAGAATATTTATTTAAACGAAGAAAAATAAATCTACCGTATGAATCTGAATAAAGAAAAATAAATACTAATCAGATTTTTAAGATTTTAGGTAGGAGCAAATCATTGTCTCTGAAACAAAGTATTTTCCAAAATAAGGAGTTCTAACAAAAGCACTAAACCGGATTAAAAAAAGGGCTTAGAACCTGGTTAATAAGCTTAAAAAATCAAATTTACATTAAAATTTTTATTTCAGCAAGTAGGGCATCGAACATAAATGTATAATATGTGAATACATAAGCACCACGTCGTTTAATCTTCATTTATATTTAGAGAACTAATTAATTCTCCTTCATTCTTTATTTGACATTAAATAAAGAATGATATCGCAATATTGCGTGAAAAATATTTGCTTGCAGTCTATGTTACATCAATAGAAAGATGTTCTACATGTCCCTTTGCATTAATTAAAGGAAAAACAGTTTAAACTACTATTAAATTGACTTTTTAATTAATATAATTATGGATTTCATAGGGTAAAAAGCAAAACTTTGTTAAAAACACAGGAAATGCATAATAATAAAGTAAAATATATTTTTCTACATCGAGACAATAATTCAGATGCAAAATCTCAAAAACATACACAAATAATCAAATTTGAATCACGGAATTTTAAATTATAGATCTTAGCATTTTACCCGCTTGCTATCGTAATCAAACTTGTTATTTTTCCAGTTTTCCTCAAAAACATTTTAAATAAATTAAATGACATTAATTATAAATGATTACAACTTTTTACAATTAGTATGAGGTGAAAAAAATTCTTGTGTAAAGTGACTGCACTGTATAGTAATTTAGATATTGAAACAAACAATTAAGGCAGGAAAAAGTAATAAAAAACAATAAAATAAAAGATATGTGTGTTGGCAAGACAGCACTTATTCAGGGGACACACTGCCTGCGAACACACGGGAGCCTTTCTGTTGTTTGTGGAAAATCCAAAACTGGCAGTGCCCCGAGGCCCCTTAATGGATAGACAAATAAGAGAAAATCATTAAAAAAATTGAAAAGCACAGAAAAATAATGAACCAGCAAATACTACTTAAAAGTACACATAGTAAGACTTAAAAATGAAACGCCCACTTATAAATAAATATAGTTGAAGTGAGAACAACCAAATCAATATAAAATGCAAATTGCCAAATCAGTAAGAAAATATTATAAATAAATCAAGTGCTTACCCCTATTTGAAAATCTTGAACAATGAAACAAAAAGACATTCAATGAGCAAAAATTGTTTTAAAAAGTGCTGCCATCTGCTTTGGAAAAGAAACCCTAAATTTCACCGCATAGACCTATTTAAGCGGGCTTCAATATCGGCAGAACTATTTGAATGTTTTTAAAATATTTTGAATTAAAGCATCTTAATTGTAGTAATTAAAAGGAAAATTTTTATTTTTTAAGGTAATCCTGAAAGCCCCTATAGCTGAAAGAAAATCTGTTTTATTATTACAATTAAATTTAAACCTAAGAATTTGACTAATAACAATATTCTCAAAAATCTTAAAGTAAAGCCTGGAATTAAATTGTGTTATTACATTAAACTTAAAATTCCTTCTTGCATCGTATAATCCAATGAAAATTTTATTGTTAAGAATTTTAATATCAAATTCTAAAAAATATGCACAATTATCTTCTGAATTAGTTTTAATTAAATTACGCACTGTGTAGTACTGACATTTATAATGAAAGAAACATAATTCTCGTAAAGAAAACTTAAATATACGGTATTTAAACCATTCTTTTAATAATTTTTCCGTGCGTATGGTAACAGTTTAAGAGAAATTCTGGTTTTATATATAATTCTTACTTTCACACACCTAGTAAATAAAACTAAAAAGTGAATATAAGCAACAATAAAAAAGTTTTTCTTTTATAAACATGTTAAAAATACCAAAGTTTACCACATTAACCAAATTCTCTAACATACTATAAAACAGTATTTTATTGATAATTTTACCAAATTCATTACCTTAATCACTTCGATAAAAATTATCTCAAATGGTTAATGTTCTCAAGGAGTTAGAAACATGGTAAATTTTACCATATTTTGGTCGTTTGGAACATATTTTTTTCTTCTCTGTGTAGTAAAATGGAGAGAATTTAGTTAATTCAACCACAAAAAATGAATAAATAAACTTCAAATTTGATAATGTTCAATTTAAGATCGTCCGTTATTTAAATATATTTCTTTTATCGAAGTTGAACTTATCAAGTTTTAAGTTCTTCACAAAAATCAATTTTAATTAAACTAATGATATAAATTATAATTCTGACTGATTTTTCATTATTCAGGCATAAAATACGAATAAATAAATTTCAAGTAGTGTAAGTTTAAATTGGATGCCTATGAGTTCATTTATTTGTATTAATCGAACTTATTAATTTTCTTAAAAATATTCCAAATAAACGTTATAATATTAAGATTAACATTTAAAAAGTCTCTTCAGATTATTCAGTCGACGTTCGTGAATAAGTTATGAACATTTTGTTCTTCAGTGTACAACAGTAATTTTAGAAAATTTCAATCTTCTTAAGATTACCATCCGGGGCATTGTTAATATTATTGTCATTCAAACAGTATAAAAGTTCATTTACGTTATTGCTGTATATGCTAATTTTCCGCATATAAATTGAATATTTTCAGACTGCGAAGGAAATTTGATCAAGATAAATGTCTGCCTTCCTTTCCAAGTAACTTTCTTTGAAGAAATTAGGTGGTTAATATATATAGATATATTGGTTTTTCTTAATAACTCTAGAATGTTCTTTAGAATTTGTCATGTAATTTATTCATACGTTAACCATGTTTTGGCAAAATAAAATTCTCATAATGATGATTTTAACTTCCAATTGAATTTATCAAATGATTGATTCAACAATCAAATATATTTTGATGTTTCATTTAAATTCGAATTTTTAATCGTGATATCGGATATTAAAATTTACACTAATTACCTTTGATAATAAAAGGAAAAGTTTGTCCATCTGTCTGTATGTCTTTCTTATAACTCAAGAAATATTTGAGAAAGCGTTCAGAAATTTGGACTGTGGGCTTACCCCCCGATCGCTAACAAACTTTCAAAAATTTCAATTATATCGATCAAGAGAGACTTATTTAAGAAAGGGTATTTTCTGATAGGTTTAGAAATCGTCATTAGTGAAGATTAAATTCTGCTTTTTTCCTATATTTAAAAGAATTTAAAGGATAATGACAAATATTTTAACTCTCGTAACTTTTGTTAGAAAAGTTTATTGCACGTTCTTTATTATTTAATTGTTCTTATTCATTATGTCAGTTAAATTTAATGTACAGTGTGAGCATGGCATCAGTGTCAAACTACGTCACCAAATTAGTATTCTTAAAGCTACTTGAAATCACGTGCTTATTTATTTGTTGTTATGTTTCATAAAGGTGATCGGTCAGGAGCTCGCACATGCTGACGAAGGGACACTCCCAAACAAAGTTCGTGGTGAATTGGTAAAAATCTTTTATCACAGCGGGATGAATACTACGAAAAACTTTGTGTGATTACCGTCGAGAACGTTGTCAAATTCGGAGCCCATGTTCTCCGCAAGCAATGCGTGACAGAATAAAAAGAGTTGAAGAAACTAGCTTTACGTGTGATCGATAGCGATCCGGATGAACCACTTGTTCCAGAAGACTCTGTTATGGAAGTGATTCAACTAATGACTTTAGAACACACGCAAACTGTAAGAGGTCCCGCTCATGTTTAGGATAGTTCGAACTAAACAGTTCGAAAGCTGCTACCCTCTGTACTAGCTTCTATCGATAACAGTGAGTCCAAATGCTGGACGCGGGAGATTCAACAGCGTATTGACTTTGAGAATGAATTTCGTGTCCGATATGGGGAGGACAACTGTCCTCTTCATACAATAGGATCAGACTCTAGGTTTCTCCATCTATTAATGCCGATGGTTTTTTGATCTTTTTCTACAGAATCAATCCAGCTGATGTTCCATTTTATTTACCATACGTCTTTATCATAATATAAATTAGAAATTCTAATCATCAAAGGAAAGATTCATTATACACAGAGTATTACTTAACCAATGATATTCACAAATTACCACGACATTTCTATTGCTAATTAGATATCTTTTACTCTGTAGTAGCTGCTACCGATAACAGTGCGTCCAAATGCTGGACGCGAGAGATTCAACAGCGTATTGACTTTGAGAATGAATTTCGTGTCCGATATGGGGAGGACAACTATCCTCTTCATACATTAGGATCAGACTCTAGGTTTCTCCATCTATTAATGCCGATGGTTTTTTGGTCTTTTTCTACAGAATCAATCCAGCTGATGTTCTATTTTATTTACCATACGTCTTTATCATAATATAAATTAGAAATTCTAATCATCAAAGGAAACATTCATTATACACAGAGTATTACTTAACCAATGATATTCACAAATTACCACGACATTTCTATTGCTTATTAGATAGCTTTTGCTCTGTAGTAGCTGCTACCGATAACAGTGCGTCCAAATGCTGGACGCGGGAGATTCAACAGCGTACTGACTTTGAGAATGAATTTCTTATCTGATAAGGGAAGACAGCTGGCCTCTTCTTAGATTAGGATCAGACTCTAGGTTTCTCCATCTATTAATGCCTATAGTTTTTTGACCTTATTCAACAGGATCAATCCAGTGGATGTTTCATTTTAAATACCATACATCTTTATCATAATATAAATTAGAAATTATTATAATCAAAAGAAAGATTCATTATACTCAGAGTACTACTAAACCAATGATATTCACAAATTACCACGACATTTCTATGGCTTATTAGATAGCTTTTGCTTTAATTTAATGGTTCTAATTGAGTTTCCGTTTTTTATGGTTTATGGATACACGTTTTGAGAGAGTTTCAGAAACACGTGTTTTTCTCTTCACACGTCTATATACTATGCGAAATCATTAACGGTGATTTTATATGCGATAAAATAACATAAGAATTCAAACATAAATAAAAACCTGCTATGAAACTAATGTCTGATTGATTAGATCGGCAAACAAGGGATTCACTCTTGTTATGAAATATTTATTAAATCCTATGGAAAACTCTTTTCCTTGATGTAGCGCAGGAACCAGTGATCTGAGAAAGTTGCAACGTGCATAGTTAGGTCCACCGTGTCTTCGAACATATGTATGCCAATTTAGGTGTGGATCGGTTAAGAATTGCGGATTTGTATACGGCCAACACACGCGAATATTAATACAAACATTTTGCTTTATTTATATAAAATGAAATGTTATTCTACACGAAATAAAACACTAAAACGTAATCTTAATTCGATTGATTGACGGTGAAAGTAACTATTCATAAATCATAATACTTTTAGCAATACCTTTTAAATAGTTTGGAAATCTTAAATGTTTGTTAACATACATATATTTATTAGCATAACATGCTGCTTTATTTATATAAATTAAAATGTTTTTACCCACCCAAAAAGAAGCGGAAACTTAATTTTTATTCGATTGATTGATGGCAAATTCAAATATGTTTCATAAATGAAACTAAATTTAACAAAGTCTTTCAAAAATTTCGAAATCTAAAATATTTATTAAATTATTTCATAACAATATTTTACATTAGGTAATAAATGAATAAATTGCTGAAAATTGTAAGGAAATACTTCAAAGGAAAAGACATTCGTCAAATCTGAATTATTTATAAGAAATAATTAAATCTGGAATCTAATGTAACATTTCGGTTTGAATTCCTACCTAATACAAAATATCATTACTAGCATGATAAATACTCAACAAGCTGTTTTCGAGACATGGGTATCTTAGACGAAAATGATATGATGGAAACTATTTGGCGTCTTCATTAAGAAGATTTGAATATTCAACGAAAATGCTATTATAAACTCATATTTTAACCTCGTCAAAAGATATTTGAGTCTAGAATGATATGCTAACGAGAGGAAATTTCTCGGATTCATTATGCATCCGTAGCTTTTAATATAAAATAGGTGAGAGTAGCGGTGTGATGAGAGAGAAAGAGTTGAGAATCCGAGAATTCTAACTTTGCCATTTGTCTATTCTCGCCAACAGTGCCAACGTTCATTTCGAACTTAGTCACGAAGCATCAGATTTTTTTGCTGTTGTTACCATGCTTCATACAGGCTTATCAGAGTTGTAAGTATGATGATGCTTCAAAATCTAAACCGTGAATCTAAAAGATGGAAAAGGCAATTAATCTTCCTCATTTCAAAATGATTTCTGCTTGGCGCAGAATATTTCTACATGATTACTTCGTTTCATTGGCATTCAAATACGCAGTTATGATTATTTCCTATTGTTCACAAAGTCGAGGAAGTATCTGAATCTTTCATAGGCTTGGCAAAATTATAATAAAGCTGTCAAATGTAAATTGATAAATGGTGTATTGCGTTTTAGGGATGACAAGTTTTGGTTAAAAGATGAGGAAATGCTAGAATTACTTACGGTTTTTATAAGTAAGTCCAAATTTTAAGGAATTTTTCTAATGTGTCTTGAAAACTCGAAACAGAACTAATTTTATGTTACAAAACCGACACAAATGCATTTTGTAAGTTTCGAAAGTATTTTGAAACAAAATTCTATAATGAATATAAATTGGAATAAAACTGTCAAATGTGAATTGCTAAACGGTGTATTGCATTTCAGGATTATGCATTTTGGCCTATTGGTGGGGAAATGTTCGATATATTTACGGAGTTCATAAATTATTCTGAATTATACTGCTACAGTGTTTCGAAAAGTCATAAAAAAATCTGAACTTTCTTTACCAAAAACAGGAAAAAATTTTTTTTATATTTTTGAAACATAATATATAACACTACAAGGCAAAGCCCCCTGTTTGCTGTCGCTCACCAACTCCGATGATTGATTCGCAATAATTGCCGTTTCTTAACATAAAACCATAATATATGGACTATAATAAAATATATGTACCATAAATAATTCTGTTTGCATATGCTTGTGCTCCTACTTCCAATGTTCAATATTCCTTTTCTTAATATTTAATGTTTATTTTGAGTCCAGTTTGGTTGGTAAACAGTATAAAAGATACCACATGATTCTATTTCACTTATTCTTTTGAGATCTATTAGTGAACATAAATAATTTTGCATAATTTTAATTTTTTTAAGTAACAATTAAAATTAAAGGTAAATTAATACAGTAAATTTGGTGAGTTTAATTACAATTTAGAATGAGCTGGGTATAATTTGTTATTTTCAAAGCTGTTGTTCATAAAATATTTTTTTAAAAGAAAATTCCACTGTTAAATTATGTATATTTTTTAGTCATGTAATTAATAAGGATAGTTATATTTTAATTTTTAAATCTCAGAGAACACAGTATTATAACATTGCTGACCGGTCACGAGTTAACTCGTGCTTTCATTGCAAAACGCTGGTGACCGGCCACGAGTTAACTCGTTATTTTCGTCAGCAGTGATCTCGTGGTGACTATTTCAAAAACTGGGCGCAATATTCCCCACTTTTCAAGTTTTACTATTTAATTCTGTACCAATTTATAATAACTTTACGAAACTTGATATATTTGCAGAATTTGTGGTGTATCATTACATGTAGTTGATTGTTATACTTCTTATCATACGGCATTAAAAATTAAAATTTTTTTAAAGTCTATTTATATTATTTTGCTTCCACATCCGCTTTCAAAACAATAGCCGGGCACATGGGGTAATTTTCAGAAAAATTGCCGATCAGCAATGTGTTAATTAATTCCATAATTTTTCTCCGCTTCAATTCTGTTAACCATAGTAAGAATTCTTCTTAAAATTCTCTTTGAGCTACTCATATGTCAGATTTGCAAATTAATTTCATTTTAAGAATTAATGTATGTATGCATTCTAAATTAATGGTTCTTACTTTATATTGTATTTTAAAAGTAACTTTATTGATTCTTATGTTTATCTTATCTTACTGTAATTAGAAATTGTAGTGTTATTAAATAAAACAAAATGATGGTGGCTTCCTCACATTAAATTTTGTAAAAAGAACATTAGTGTAGAGAAACACCAGATACAACTGTTATGTATGGCGAATAACTACATCGCAGTAGTGTAAAGTAGTAGCCCCCATTATTGGTGTTATGATTCTTGGAAATTTTTGCAGTGTATATGCTGAAAAAAAATGCATGAAAACATGTTTTCTGCATTGAGCTGAGGAGTTTTTTTATATATAAAAATGTGAGGGATAAGCTTCTTTTTTTATAAAAGCAAAACGCATTGAGTCTTATGCGTACTTTAATTAAAACGGTACTTGAATACATAAATGTTCGTAACTCCATCTTTTTTCAGACAGATAAACTGTGCAACTGTGTAACGAAATTTCTAAGTGAATTTTCGTACTCTTATTAACCATGTTTTTGAATAAGGTTTTGATTTTTAATTATTCTTTTTTTAAGTTCATTGTATTTAACTAATCATTTTAATTTTGCATTTTTGATACTATATGCTGTGATGAACGATACTCAGCATATTCTGATATGAAACGAAAAAAGAAACACTTAAAAATTAACGAACTATTCTAAAATAAAACTGAAATACATCATTCTTGTTGTATAAAGTTTTTTTTAAATAAAATGTTATTTTTGTGAATTTCTCTTTATTTATTTTCTTTAACAAACTTTCAAAATTATTAGTTATTAATAATTATGTAGTATAAAAATTTTAATATTAGTTTTACCACAAAAAAAATTGGTTTAGATTTTATATTATACTTACGTTTGATTTGTATGTATGCTATAATATGTTTGCTTTGGCTTTATTGATACAATATCAGAAAGCACTCTGTTTTGCGGATATAATCGTGTGGGCTGAAGAAAAGATTATATCTTTTTTTTTCCGGCCTTTTTTCCGGTTTTTTAATTAACATTTCATATTTTTAATTTTTTTTTATAAACTGTTGTTTGTTATTTTTTTACTTATTATTTCCCACCCCCCTTTTTTTCATTTGTCTATAATTTTTCTTTGTTTTATTTTTCATTTTGAACTTATCTAATGAGTGCTGTTTACTTGCAGCTTAAGCGCANATATATTATGCTATTTTTTCTGAAATTAGCGTTGGAAAATGCATTAGAAACAATTCTTAGTTTTTAGGAAATATTTCCATTGCAGACCTCTGTAATTATTACAAAAGTTTTTGATCATAAAAATATTAGCTAACTGATATGTTTTTTATAAAATCTTACTAAAAAGAGATCTGGCTAAGCGAATGCCATAGAGGGTATAAAATTTCATTCGGCGCTTCTAAAAGGGAGGAATATTAACCGTAATATTAATTGCAATTAAATTTCAGCACTATTAATACCTACGTTACATACCATAAATATTCATTCGTTACTTATTCTTACTAGTTTTCGATTTAATTATAACACTATAACTACTTTTGTCTATGAATTTTAGAATATCAAATTATCTTAGACATAAAATTTATTGAAGAATTTACAATTGTTGCGGATAATACGCCATTTATTGAATAAAAAAAGCATTTTGTTGCAAAAATATTTCATAAACACCAAAGGAAATACTTTAAAAATAATTGAAAAGCTATTTTAAGAATGAGTACTTAAATTCGATAAACTTGAGAACTCTTTCTTACTTTAAAAAAAACCCAGCTTTACTCAATAAAGTGTGCCAATGAAGTTGGATAAAATGTTTTCAAGTTATAGTCCAACTGAAACCTTTATTATTCGATTTTATTTGTAAATATCTTTGAAAAAAATGTTTTTGTAGTTGCATTGGATCATTTAACTATATAAAGATCCAAAATTGATCATTCTGGTTAGAAATAGTAATTTTTTAAGGTATTTATGGAAAACGTCTGTGATAACGTATTTTGAATCTTGTCACTAGATAGAGTGATAGTTTTACCCAAAAAGACTTACAGTGACATGAATTTAAACTTATTGGAATACCTAAAAGTGGCATAAATCGTAGGTAAATGTCGATTTAGAAACCAATCAGGCTTGGTGCATGCGAGTGACGTTGCTTGCATAGATCCCTTTAAATCTGATTTAAATCAGATGGTTACGTAGAATTACTTCACTTCATCTTGAATTGCAAGAATTAAATTGTTGTGAGAACTTTAAGTTTAGTTCAGAGATTTGCTCTCACCTTTTTAAAACTACTGACTTACATTTATGATGTATTTATTTTGTTTAAAATCTTGAATAAGAAAAATCCAATAAGCTTACACAAAAAGGAAACTATTCTAAGTGGAGCTGTATATAATTCAAAATTCAAATTTTAAAAATATGCAAGTCTTGAAATGATGTTTACTGTACTTTCGAATATAAATTTTAAACTTTCTTATGAAACTTTCTTTTCTTAAAGGTTACAAAAAAGAATGAAATATCCTGCTCAGAATTTGAATCTTCTCGTACAATGATCCCATCTAGACTCTAGACTATTTTTTTCAAAAATAGTACAAAGCAAATACTTATTTTACTCCTAAAAGTGTGAAGATAAAATTGTTTTTTGCCAACTTTTCTCGGATAATATTCAGCAAGTTAAGAATTTCTTTCTTTGTTGTTTGAACGAACAAATGGATATTCTCAGTTTTTTTTTCTGTTGCAGTAATTGCCAAATATGAAATAAAATTTAATAAAATGAGTTATTTATATAACACTATAGTGAATGCAATGAGATTTGACTCGAGTTAAAAAATAAACAAATGAAAAATTTATGTAAAATTACGGCAGGAAATGCTGCTTTTTACATTTTCATTTACGCCTTTGCTACATCAAGACTTTATAATTCTTTTATTGAGGAAATGTTTCATAAAAGATAAGAAAATTTTTAAAAAAATATTTAAATTTTTTTTTGTAAGGATTAAAGAAATTAATATACTTATACTTAAATTTATTTTATCTTTTAAAATAATAGTACTGATCTAATTGTTAGATTTGGAAACGTATCAGAATCACCAGTATAGTATATTCACACAGTAACATGTGACTTTATCAAGTCTCTTTATCATTGTTTAAAATATAATTATCAAATCATCATCAACCACCAAGTACCCAGCCCTATTTTTAGGGATCTATCTTCTAACGCTTATGGTATGGAAATGCCATGTAGTTTTTAACCTGGTTTAATGACGTGGTTGCACATGTAAATTAAGGATTCTGGTCAAATAACCTGGTATGTATGACTTTATCTTAAAGTAAAATATGACTTTATCTAGTATTGTTATTGTTTAAAATATAATCAATAAATCAGCATCAAATAACCGTAACCAAGCACCCAGCCCCATTTTTCGGGTTCTATCTTCTAATGTCTATGGTAGAAATGCAGTTTTTAATCTGGTTTGATGACGTGGATGCATATGTAAATTAGGGCTTCTGGTCAGATTATCTGGTATATCTCTCTCCAAACTTCCACAACGGGAGAATTTTCAGCTACAGCAGATTTAACGTTCACCTTGCTGCATATACACGCTGGTTCCTTTTGTCAGCCACCAGGATTTAACTCACTTCCCCTATCAGGTAATCATCCAGTAGAAACTTTATAGTCTTATTTTTATCTGTAAGCACCTAGAGACAAATTAAAAATATTTTTCTGGCGTTGCATTAGATCAGTTAACTGCATAGTTATTCAAGATTAACTATTTCGGTTAGAAAAAAAAGTATGAAATAATAATTAAAAACACTTTGGAAACAATTTATACTAATTTTGTCGAAACTTGAAAAAAAATTATGTTATGCTCCAGCCTTTTGAAAACTGCCCGTCTGATTCTTTAAGCTGAAGTGTAGTTGCTGAAAGTTGCTTTCTTTTAATATATAGGGAGATAATTATTAAAGTAGAAAGATTTAAAGTCCCGAAGTAAGGAAACTGTTAAACCAAACAATACCTAATTTTAAATAAGTACTATTTAGTCCATGGTGATTGGATTTTCGAAAAGAAAAAGAACTGAAAATAGTTCAGCCTTTCATTACTAGGGATAGGATGGGGTATAATGCCATTTTGATCATAAAACAAACATAGAAATTAAAGACAAACAAAGCTTTACATGCTTTCAGACTTTGGCATCACCGATATATATTCACGATTACATTTCATACACATTTTACGACGTATTTAATTCCAGCAGTGAACTGATTGTGAAGACACGGTTTCCAGTAGAATACCGAAGTGAAGCAAAACTGGCTGCTGTCAGTAATCGTGTAGGTTACCACTCTGATCAGACTAAGTAGGAACCGAGAGTGTACGGTATCGGTTCTCGTTAATCTGCTCTATCGCAAAATACTCGACTTCAAGCGCATGACATTGGGCTAACAAAGTGCAGGAGCCATCCCCTCTGCTGAAGAACAAAATCGTGATATTGTGTCTTCGGATCATCCTCAGGGATGTTTCCCAAATCGGCGCAAATAGCTGATTGTGCTGCTATAGTGCGATGTACCTAATTCCGAAGCGTTTAATCAGCTATGTCTCTATGTAGCAGTAGCGTGCTGTATGAAATTTCAACGCAGAAATAGAAAAAATGGAAATATACAAAATTCCTTTTCTTGCTGGAATTATAGTCACTTGTAAAACGAGTTCTTTAACAGATCTTCTCCAGTCACATTCCGTGAAAACATTGAATTTTTTCATTGACTTCAGGACACGAGCATGCGATTTTATGGAAACGCTGTATATAGTTTTGATTTTTTATTCACTAGATGTAAAATGGTACCCTTCAAATTAGGAGCTGTTGTTTCCATACCAGTATTGAGCAGATAAACTGAGCAAAAAATACTTTTTTAAATTAAATTAAATCTTCATTACGGAATAGTAATTTCCACTTTTTAATTAATTTAATAATAAAAAAAATAATTCAAATTTTAAGGATTTATTAAAACTGTTAAGAACATAATAAACTATGTAATTTTAAAAGACAAAAATTCATAATTATAACTGCTTATTGAATAGCTACCGGGAAATCACAATAAAAAAATTCTTTTCTCAAACTAAATAATTTACTATGTTTTAATTTGTTTTTGTCCTTGTTAGAAACATAGAAGGGGATGATATCATTTATCCGAATACGATAAAAATGAAGCACAGCAATCGTTTAGCACTAGAACGTCCGTCAATTGGACATTGGGGATAGTTTAGTTTGTTTTCCTTTCCACAATTTTTTGGTGAATGTAAAAATTTATCGTGACTTTCAACCATTTTCCATCGTGATTGCACAGAAAAACATTTGTGCTTCTAGGTTAATTAGGAAAGATTTTACAAATAAATATACCTAGAACATCCGCTAGCGTCGTTTCAATACCAAGGTAATTTATCATTATAAATGCCGTTATAGTCTGGTCGGTAGGGCGCCTGGCCCATGTCCAAGAGTTCGTGGGTTCGAACCCCGCCGGCCGAAGACTCCCCGTGTAGTAAAGTGACTGATGCACGTCCATGTTCTCATAACAAATCAATACCTCTGGGAGTACTGGATTGGAGATGGATCATTGTCTGATTCAGATCAAAATTACGATCTGTGGACGAATGAATGGATGTATGAATGGGTCCTCCCTATAAACGGGCGAGACGTATGGTGTGGGAGAAGTCGAATTATTAGCAATAGATGGCGCCACTGAGAAACAAGGAGCGCACACTCTGTCTTAAATTTGCTCAGTTTCCCTCGTGTGGCAAGTGGCATTAGAAACAAAAACAACAACATTAATATAAATAGCTGTCATTCACTGAAAGATAGTTCATAAAGTAGGTACCATTAGTAAAACGAACTTCCCAAAGTACTATCGCAAATTTGTTTGACCCTTAATGCAGTGTTATTGAGTTCACAGCAGAAATGAAATAATTATGCAGAAATTTTTGTGTCTAAGTGTTTCGTTACATAACATTTGCTTTTCTGCTCATAAAAAATTTTATTTTATTTTCGAAAATGATGCAGAACAAACACCCTAAAGCGATACCTCGTGGAAAAGGTCTAGAAAACGAGGAGATTAAAGAGTGGAAACGCAACTAAAAAAATGTGTGTCTCTTGCATGAAAAATAGAGAGCGGAAAATATACAGGAAAAATTGAATACCACTGTATCCTTTGTACATGAGGTATGGACAAAACAATATGCATACTCACGATAAATAATGGTTAAAAAACTTCATTTTCTCGAAAATTATTATTTTGTAATTTTTGAATGTATTGATCCTTATGAATATTATTCTTTTTTTTAATTTTATAAGATTAAGTCATTTGTTTTGTTACAGTTTCCTATCATATAAAGGGTCAATATATAATATAGTTACATTAAAAAGTTCTAAAACTAAACAATACTGAACAGTAGTCCTGCAATTATATATATATTTTGTTACTACAATAATTTTAAATATTTTATATCACTGTCTCGAAACGACACCGGTGGATGTTTAAGAGTAATTGAAATCCCGGAAGTTCTAGTGTTGAATCACTGAAATGTAGTATTAGTTCTTTATTTACGTCGTGCTAGATCTGCCCAATTGGGAGTCGGAAACCATCTGGGAAACATCTCTGAAGATGACTTAGAGACTTGCCATCACAATTTTGATTCTCAGTATCATTCCCCCGTTGTCATGAGTACGAAGTCGAGCACTTTACGGTAAAATATTTAAGAGAACTGATACCACACACCCTCGGTCCTTTCGCAGTTTATTTAAAGTGTTTACCCATCCGCACATCAACCACAGCCAATAATACTTGACTTTAGGGATCTACTGCGAACCGTGTCTTAACGAAAAGTCCTCTGTGGGACGATTTTTCTTAGTACTTTGGCAGTTTATTTATTTCATTGTAAAAGCTTAACAGATAATTGATTATATTCGCGAACATGTTATCTTTGGCTATTATCTGAGAGATTGAGTTTTCTTCCTGTTTATTATATAATTTCTGTCCGGACTGTCTGTCATTCGGTATTTTAGTTGCCTCTGACTAGATTCTAGTTCCTCTTTATGTAATTGTTTTTATGTAGGGACTGTTGGGGATAGGTTTAATTTTATCAGTACACCATAATCCTGTAGAAATTTCCCCTGAACTGACTGCAGGGGAAGCTCTCCATGATGAAGCTGTCATTACATTTCATCTTTTCATTATTTTATTCGCTTTCTTATGATTCCATAGATAAATAGATGATATATGTAAATAAATAGATAATATATACATATATAGATAGATATGGATACTTGTATACCTATTCACACAAATTAGTTTTGAAGTTTAAATCTAGTTAGGATGGTTATAAAAGGTAATAATAAATCCAAATTTCCACTTATTTCCAAAATTTTTGAAAATGCTACAAATATAAATCAATTCCATCCCCATTTCAAAATCCCAAAGTTTGAGTACACAGTGTTATCCACCTTGGGAACGCGAGTTTTGGAATGAGATTTATGCCATTGAATTTATATTTTCCCCTTTCTCATCTAACTTTGTTTGGAATAGAATGAGAGGGAGAGAGATAAATTCGCGAAGAGAACGTATGAGGTACTGGTTGCATCTTCACATACAATGATCCCTTCTAGATGCTGCACATTTATTCAGTTTTCTAGAAAACAAGAATAAAGCAAATACTCATTTTGAGCTGAAAAGCGTGAAAATAAAACGGTTTTCTCTCAACTTTTCGCTGCTCTTACCGAGAGAAGATGTGAATCTTCCTTCTTGTTTTGCAAAAGAACAATATCTCATTTTCCTTGTATCTAGCTCCAGCAATTTTTTTTCTTCTGATTTGCGATTTATATTGCTTTTTTTTTATTGAAAATAAAAGTTTTAAAATGAACTGTTTCTTGCTGCAGAAGATTAACTTGTGACAAGAAATTTAAATTGCGTGATTTCCGATTCTGCATTTCGTTTAGAAGTTTTTATTAAAGGAAAGAACTTTTTTGGTTTAGCTTAATTTTTCAATTATGTGGTTCGTTTTTTTTAAACTTTATTTTATCATCGGTGCTTAAAAATCTATCCGTATCAGATTTCCTGATTTCGCTATTTCATTTTGAAGTTTTGTAATTTTGAGTGAAACCCAGAAGACGAAAGAACTTCTGAATTAAGAAAAGAGAAATATTTGCTTTTGAAGATGAATTTTTTGACTGACAACAACCAGCATTTGTGACATTTTTTTAAACTTTTAAACACCGCTTGTGATAATATAGTTACGTACTGCTCAAGACGAAATTTGTAAGGGTTTTCTATTGATGGACGAACATAAATGTGATGATTACCTTCTTGAATTCTGATTAATAACTAACGTACATCCTAATGGGGCCATCGAATCTGTCCAACATCCCATGTTAGGAATTGGCACCTCTTCAAGTTAAGCCAACATTGGATACCCATAGTATGATGGATCTCTATAATGATACAACAAAGGGTACCCAACCTAGTATAAGTTATTTTTATTATGGACCAAATTAGGATATTCCACATAGTGCAATAGATTATTATTATGGGCCAACAAAAAATTCATCGTGATCCGAATTTAATATACTAGTTACTATTATAATTGTCCTTCACAAACCATTATTTTTTTTGCTGGAACCATCAAGGCTGCCCAACACCCCAACATCAAAATTGACTCAGCTTTTTATTTGGGCCAACACGACATCTCAACATACTTTGATGGACAGCGGACTTATAAATAAGAACCATATTCCTTGAAGGTAAATCAAGCAACATTACCCAAACGGGCCTACAAGGCTTGGAAGTTAGTTAACAATATGTGCCCATATGTTTTATCCATGTGGGGCCCATATATATTACTCACTGCTATACTATGTGGGAAAACAAATATAGAGCTGTGGTGCCACATTTAGCATTACATATTTATTTCCTATATCTTAAAATATCTTTTATTACTTAAACTTATTTTTATTAATCGAATTATATTTAAAATAAATCAAAGACTTAATCTTTTAAAACCAACATAAAATATTTATTCTTTTTTTTTATCGATCAATGTAACGGATACTTTTTATTTCATTACTAATGCAGACTTATTAATTCACTGCCGCGCCGAATCGAAAACAAAAATCTATTTATAACTTTTTAGTCTAAATTTCTGACGGCAAAAAATGTTTCAGTTGCATGGTTGTAATAATTCCCATAAATTTGTTGGCTACTCGTGATCGCCAAGGTATTCTTTGTACCCAATATTGATAATGCTGGGTTTGCTTTGTTTTGGCTATGTTATATGTTGATAATTCGCCAATTTTGGATCTCCTACCCATGCCTCTCCTGTGTCTGCTTAGAACAACTACATTCACTTTTGATGTAAAATTTGTTGACATTGGGAGATTCCTTTTCGGGCCTTCCAGTCTCAGTTTCTAACCGTCAAAAATGATATTCATTCTGTATCTTCTCGCGATGTGAGAGAGTATATGATATGATTCCTTTAGGGGATTTCCTTTTTTGTATGTTGAATATGGCCATTATCTATCATAACAATTATTATTTAATAAATCAAATTTTTACTTAAGCGATTTATATTCATTCCTGGAGCTGATCATCTTGCTACATTCATAATTTTAGATGTACTTTTAATACGGTCAAGTAAGTCCATGATGAATTTCTCTATTCTACCACCAATGGTAATCACCACCAACACAGGAGCACTTGTAGATTATCCACTTCTATACCATATGGCAAGACACATATTTGGTCACATGTAAATTTCACACTTCAAAACCGCGTGATGCCCTTGCAAAAATGTCTATATGAGATTCACCTAGTTTACTAATATAATCATGTGAAAAAATATCATGTATTATATTCATAATGACTATATGGTTTACTCTAATGAGTTCTTGGAAAAAAAAGCCCATGTTTAATATATTGGAAATGCAGGATTTACCGATATGAAGCTAATTGACAAAACCGCCGCATGTTGACGCACATAGTTTACTTTATTTGGCTACCTGAAAGAACAACTATATTTTTAGAGGTTATCAAATGGCTCTCGGATACCAGTGAAAGAAATGATAGTCACTTATCAATCTTTAATGACCAATAAGCTTATAAAATTTTTCACTTTAAATTATAAAACTCTCACTCTATCAAAACGAAAAATTAATAACAGAAGATATTTCCCTATCTTGCTTTAAATTGTTAGATCGCTTAAATGTCAAAATACATAGATACTTTTCTTTAAATTTAATAATACACTTTTAAACATGCATAACAATAAGTACCCTGTTATTTTTTTAAAGTCTAATAGAAATTTTGGTATATTTTTACATAAGGGAAAAGAAATAAAAAAAAATGGCATTTCAAATTTAAAACTACAAATTTAAAACTATAAATTAGGCAATGCTACTACTAAATTTCGCAGTTGTAAAATAGCTAATTTTAAACCACATGCTTATTAGCGAAAGAGCCTTCTGTTGTTGCTTTCCTGAAGAAAATAAAATGTTAAACATTTATTTAAACCTGAAATGCAAAAATAAAAGATAAGACACTTATTTAAAAAAAAATACAATGTAATTGATAATATATTTATTTGCAATGGATAATAGTACATTTCTGCCGTTGCGGCCTCCTTATAATGAAGCTTGACCTGCGCCTAGAAAAATAAATAAAATTAAAGCAGATATTAAATCAAAAAATTATATAAAACTACAAAGTTAAACTTATTATCTTTTAAAACATAAATAATATCCTTATTTTTTTGGTACAAAAGTAAATCTAAGTAATACTTTTTTTATTAAATAACATCAAATAATTCCCTACATATTATATGAACCTCATTGTCCGGTTACAAACTTATCGGTTAGAAAAGACAGGAATTTATGAAAAACATGAAAAATAAAAAAAAATTAAAGTAGACACCTACACTAATGAAAATAAATCCAAATATGGATAAGAAAAATGGAGATAAATTCAAAATGCCAGTTCTTATAGGATTTTTTTTAAATTACCCACTTTTAAAAAAAAATTTAAAAAAACTTTTAAATTTTCAAATTTTTTTGTCAAATTAGGCATGTTTTCTTTAAGTAAATAGTAAAATTAAATCCTTGAAATAACTGATATACATTTTTTGATTCATATGGCAATATGTTTCCATTAATTCAATAATTCATAAATTAGGTTATTAATGAATGCATAATTCTTCTCTAAAATTCAAAATTCACAAGATTTGTTTAATTATTTCTATTTAATTAATAGTACGTCAAAAATATCATTATTTTAAATAATAAAATAAATCAATTATAAAAAATGTTTTGGAAACACATTCATTTCAACTTTACATATCAACAGAATAGTATAATAGGAAACCATAATTTTTATGATAACTGTGAAGAAATAAAATTTTTAAATAAATTAACTTTAATAGAAATTATCCAAACGAATTATTTCAATATCATCTTCAAATGCTTAAACTATTATACTGCATGGTGGGAGAAATCAGTGAATTTTTATGAATTAAAAACTAATTTCATTGAAAAACAAGTTAGGACAGTAATATAAATATTAAAGGTGTAACATTTTACTACATCGATTTCACTCAAATTTTGTAGTTTGCTATGTAAAATTAAATACATTAAAATTATGTAAAAATTTTATACCATACAATTTTTTTGACTATTAATAAATAAAACAATAAATAATAAATATGAACTGAAATTTATTTTTTTGCGTGGAATTATCTTAAGACAAACGAATTTTATAATTGTGTGCAAATATTTTTCAATTCGTTTCAAAAGTTATCGAAATATGATGGCGAGATATGCAAAATGTAAAATTAACATTAAGGGTTTCAAACTTTAGATAGCTATCCTCGCCAAACTATGGGGACCAAGTTTCCCAAATTATGGTTTTCCCCTATATTTTGACGGTCAGAAATCTGAAGCTGTTGAAAAAAGGTATGTTTATTCAGAGAAAAGGCGTTTTTGTGTTTAATTTTGAAACTTAAAATATCGTCTGCACTTATTATTTAGTATATTTGAGGTCACCCCCTCACGCCATTAAGACTGAGTCCTAGAAAGTGAAGATTCGATTATTAGATCAAAAGTTATTCTGGGAGGTAAGTTTTTTTTGACACACTGCACATTCTTATGCAAAACTATCATCACTATATTTAATAACATAAAACTTCCGAACATTAAGTCAAATGTGACTAATTGCTTATATTATTATCACATGAATAATTTGTTAGAATTAATGAATGTTTGACATTTTTATTTTTTTCACTAATTACACAAATTTATTTTATTTCAATTGTATGTGTTCATTAAATCGTTCAAAGTTTCAACAACAATATAGTTATCTTTAAACAAAAGTTAATTATTTAATTCAGTCTCCTTAATCAATGTTAGTTTCATTTAATTAATTTGTTACATTTTATATTATGTCAATATGTTTAACGATGCGATTAAACAGTTTAAATTTGCAATTAATCAAGTACTGTATTTTAGTCATATATGTATATACACTTTAAATGCTCTTCAAACAAATGTCTGCTCTCAAACTTATTCTTTTTCTAACATGTAATTAATAACGTGCTTTAAAATTTTATTTTAAATGCTCATTAAAACATAGATTGAAGCGTTAATTTGTAAGTTTATGCTTTAGATTTTTCAAATAATGTATTTTTTATTTGGGTTTTAAGGGCTTAGATTTCATACTTCTATCTATAATTGTAATAATTAATTATGAAAAAAAATAAGCAATGAGCCGGAAGATGGATAAGATGTAAGAAGATGGAAAAATACATTTATTTGTAGATGATAGTTAATTGTATCACATAAACTACTCACAAGTAACAGATAATGGACGATTTCGTGGTGGACTTTTAAGAATTAAATCTAGTGAGACTGACAAAGGAAAATAATGAAATGAGAAAAACATGCAATATCAAAAAAATTTATTCTAGAGTATAACAAATTGGCGTTTGTTTTTAAGAGATTGAAATTTATTGGCGATCAGGCAACAAAGTGCCAGAAACGAAGCAGGAAGTAAGATCAATCTTGAGTTTGATGAATTTTTATCGAAGTTGCAATAAAAATTTCGCCAAATTAGCGTTGACTCATCTCACGAAAGGCAGGAAAAAATCTGGAAAGGTAAAGTGGTACGAAGAACAAAAAATGAAATTTTCTAATTTAAAGAAGTCTTTATGCACACTCCGATTTGGTAAGGTTTCCAGGTTCATACTAATGCGTCAGATTATGCTGTTGGCTACTGTCTTACCCAAAAGGATTCAGATGGTAATTTTAAGCCAATCACTTTTGCCAGCCAAAAGTTCAGCAGTTAGCAAGGTAACTTGGCAACGGTTGAAAAGAAAACATTTGCAGTGTTATTTGGGCTAGAAATATATCTATAAGTGGTTAAATGGATCACCGGTGGAAGTGGTGAAGGATCATTCTCTGTTGCTGTTGTTGTTCGATCATCATGATCGTTTAAAGTATTTAACAGAGAAGATGCCAAATAGTTCAAAACTTAATAGGTGGATAAATTATGGGTGGTAGCTGTAAAGACGTATTTTCAAAATTTGATTTCTCAGTAACTATTTGACTGATTTCGTTCAAATTTTGTATTTTACCGTGTAAATTTGCATTCGTTCAAATTATGAAAAAAATTGTGTACCTTTAAATTCAAAATTTTTTGACTATTATGAAATGAAATAATACAAAATAATAAATATTCACTAAAACATATTTTTTGCATGTAGTTATCTTCTGGAAAAAGAATTTTATAAATTAGTACAAATTTTTTTCAATTCTCCTAAAATGTGTTGACAAAAATAAAATTAATATTAAAGGGTTTAAACTTTTGTCCGCTTTCCAGACAAAACTGTTGGGACCATATTTCCCAGATTGTGGTTACCCTTTATATTTTGAAAGTGGGAAATCGAATCAATCGAGAGAAAAAAATATGTTTATAAAGTATGAGCAAGTATGTTTTTATGTCTGTTTTCTTGACTTCGAATATCGTCTGCAGTTATTGGTTAGCATTTTTGAGATTACCTCCTTGAACTATTAATATTTATTCCTTGAACGTGAAGATCCGATCTTTAGATCAAAAGTTATTTAGTTTTTTTCGCACACTGCACAATTTTAGTTTTTAACTTTCAAAATTATTGCTGCACTTTTGGAAAATATTTTCAAAGTTTTTAAATGTTTTGTATCATCATTCCATGCACCTTCCATCTTGTCCAGACTTATAATTTTTTTAGTTGTGATATCATACATTTTTTAAGGTCCAACACAGTTTTTTTAAGGTCCAACTTATTCCACAAACTCAAATTCTGAGTTTGTGGAATAAGAAAATTTCAAATCTATTTCATCGTTTATGCTAGTAGAAATGACATATTTTCGTTTTTATCTCTCAAAATTAGTTAAGTCTTTTCTATCAATTCTCTCTTCTTTCTTATTGCACACTTTTCAACTGTATTTGAAATATTAACAGCAGAAAATGTTGCAAAATCAAAGGACCTTTGAAGGTGTGCAGTATCAATTTTTGATGTACCAGATTATTGTTAAAAATGACCCATTTCGGAATCAGCCTTCGTTGATTAGTTGGTGACGTTAAGTTGCTTTGAATAAGTTGTGTCTCTTGTGTTAAAACAATATTTTTGTTCTAGATTTTTCCAGAAGGATCCTCCTTTTTTGCGATCTTGTGAACATCCTCGTCTTTGCATTCGCTAACAAAATCTAGATTTAATGATGCAAATGACGAAGCTGGAAACGTTTATCTAAAGTTGTTCCTACATCCTGATCTGGATTAAATATCAACAGAAAAACCTGAAGAGATATTGCTAGTGGGAAATCAAGCCTTGAATTGTGAAAAAGTAAATGCCTATTCCGTTTCAAATTACTTCATGCCACTCTGAGAGAAAATTAAGTCATCACTCTGGAACATTTTCAACTTGTATGAAGCAGAATTTTAAGTGAATAATCGACACTGCTTCGATTTAGTGGAAAGGGATGTAAAATGCGTTACTACAATATCTTCCAGAGAGACTTGCTGCAATGTTACTTGCAGAGGGATATTTCCTCCAATCATCTTGTGCAATGAAATGAAAAAGTAAAATAAGTTAAGAATGCAATTGTGTAAGACTGCAATTTAAAGAACCACTTAATGTGCTCAGCGAAAAACCAGCAACTAAATAGATTTTCTAGCTTCCAAACAACGGGGAACCTTTCATTTAAACGTTATTTCTAATTACATGTTTCTGAACTTGCATGCTTCTGAACTTGCACGCTGTGTTAAAACAATAGTTTTCTAACCAGATTTTTCCAGAAGCGTGAGAGTTCAGAAACATGTAATTGGAAATAACTCCGTAGCCTTGTAGATTTGAATCCAATCCAAAGGGCAAGGGAACACCTTGATCAAGTTTTGGGAGAAATTTTCCTTCGTGGAGGACTTTTTGGGGGATCTAACCCCATTCGCGTTACATGAATGAGAAAACCTCGAAAACCTCCCACGGATAAACAAACCGCAAGGGGCCTCTAACCTATGCTCTATCTACCACTGAGGATATTTTATGTCAGCACTATGATCGGTGCAAGCTGGATGAGGAATTCGTATCGACCAACCATCGCTGGAATTCGAACCTGGTTAACCTCATTGGAAGGCGAACGCTTTATCTCATGAGCCATCATGGCTCTTCTAAACATATAGAAATATGCCTGTAGCCATCAATGAAAAGTGGTCATCATTCCTCAATTTTATGTGGCCATTTCTCCAAAAGTTAAAGGTGTGGTGGCTACCAAACTCTTTGCCGTCATATTTTACGTTCCTTAGATAACCTTCAGTTCCTCATTGCCTTTAAAAAGGTAAAAATTAGTTGTTTTAGTTGCTTTAAACTTTTTAAAATTTTATAATTTCAAATTTATTTTTTAGCATTAATATTTAGGCGTGGATTTTTTTCGTCTAACAAACACAGCATATCAACCTCTAATAAAATTATCTTTAGATTTTAAGATTCTCTGGTTTCATTATGTTGCCTACATTATAGTTTAATTGCTTCGTAGACACCTTCATTTTTGTATTTTTATTATGAGAACAATGTTTAGTTTGATAGTATTTATTCCTCCTGCAAAAAATCAATTCTACCGAAAAAATATACTTTTTATGAACGAAATTATGTCTTCTTAAAGTGATTTCGGGTTTATTTTATTCCTTTTGCCATCAGGTGCCTTTAAGACATGGTCAGCCTTCTTCTATATAATTGTATATCTGCCACTAAGGCTGTCATTTGAAGGCCTAAGTTTCTGATATTGTTGGGAAAAGATAATTATTAATAAATAGATATAAATACATATAATTACATATTCTATATGCAAATTATTTATATAATAATATTAAAAAGTTATGGTTCAACAAAAGTAAGATATAATTTTTCTTGTAAAATCTTCTAATTGAGTTTTCTAATTGAAACAATATCTTTATTTAGAAAAATTACTAATATCTATCCGTTACTACTAACATCCTCCACAAACTAATATTTTCTAAAATTGTACTACTTATTTCTATGTTAACTAGAATATTTCATCACACATTTCAGAGAATATTAAAGTTTAAAAAATAATTCATATTAAAACTCCTTTAATTTCAAAAAACTGCTTGTGGAATATATCGAATAAAATATAGTATAATAATTTTTGCACATTTTTAAAAGCACATAATTCATACTTTAGTGAAAATATTTCGTAAAATGACAATATGTGTTTTAATTTGCGAAGGAAAAAAATATATATCCTGAATTCTTGAATAGAATTTTAATGCACGCTAACAAACATGTCTTATCCCTTATTAATAGAACCGTGAAATTGTTCCTATACATGGTATTAAAGATGTTTTTTTCGCATCTCGAGAGATGGATTGGGAGATAGATATGAAGATATACGCATCGGGAAACTTCGCAATACTTTTCCTGGAATCTTGCCAGTAGCCATAAATAACTATGTACTTTAATATTTTTTGGTATAATACATTTCTAATAATTTGGGATTATTATTATTTAGAATGCTTTACTCCTGTTCCTTCGCTCTTTATGTTTCAGATTTGAAACCACTCGACCGTGTATCAAAAAAAAAGAAAATATATCGTGAAAAAAGAAAACAAATTAAACTAATGCGATTTGAATAGAATCGAATAGGTTTATAATATTAAATGTTGATGAGTATATGATTGGAATGCACTATATGAACAGAAATTCTGGATTAAATTTAACTAAAAAGTACATTTAGAGTGCCTGTACCTTTTCACCGTGAAATCCATTTGTACCGAAGCATGTTTACACAACAAAAAATCTGATATAACGCAATTTTTACAGTAATAATTACCGTAAAATCTTGAATCACTCTAATAAGTGCTTCTCTAATATTTTACGGTAACATGAAGTTTACAGATAATGAAGTTTACAGCTGTACTTCATTCCAGATTTTTTTTACTGAGGGGAGCAGGAGTAAGATGAATCTAATTTTAATGCATTTTCCACTTTTAACGTAGCTGATTCGAATGCTGCAACGATAGAGCACATGCTACTGTAATGAGAATATTTATTTGGAATGGCGACATAAAACAATTTAAGCTGATTTATTAAACAAAATGAATTTAACAAATTACATTTCTCCAGTATCAAAGTTCTTCTGTCAACGCTTTTTTTCAGTCATCAAAACATCTCTTAAAATAATTGATATCCTTCTAGAGTGAGCTGGCAACCTTCGATGAATGCCTTCTTCAACCGGAATAAACTATCGTTAAAAAATATTTATATGAAGATGATTTTCAATGCGAATTTTTTCACAAAGCTTGAGATGACACTCCATCCTGCTTTACAAGGTGACTTGAACGGAAGATAATGGCTAGTGTCTGAGAAATGCCTGTCCAGAGTGGTCAGCCGACTGAGTGACCATGAACGTGTTGCCTTACAACCCTTTTATTCAATTATGACAACTCTGAATAATTCTGAAATGTTTGCATAAGCTTCGCAATGAATCAATTAGTTCTGTTTAACTCCCATTGACACCTGAGATCTCAAGATGTAAAGAACACTTGGGATCTTTGAATTTGGAAACAGATCGTTCTCCAATAGATACCTGACATTGTGGTGATTGGGGTAATGAACATACAGATTTACTTGCAACAACAACAAAAAAGGTACGAATTCTTTAGAACATCCAAATGCAGCAACATTCTTTAGGAAAATTAAACTGTTTCTGAAAAATCTGCGTAAAACGAATACCTGAAACCTATTAATATTACTATATTATTTTATAAGAGGGACATATGGGGCAGTCTACATCCCACTCACCCCGAACAAAAGTTGTAGAGGAATATTTTAGTAGGTTTATTGATAGGTAAATCGATGTATTTTTTCAGTCTAAGTTCGTTCTTGATTAAAAATCATGACATTCAATTGTATCGTCAGCTTTATGCTTATAAAAAATGCAATGGTTAGAGTTTAATTGCTGACAGGAACCTTGGAAACAGAAGATCTGAACATTATTGATGCAGCTACAAAGATAAAAAGAGCAACTGACATCTTACAAAATATAAATATGGATTTTGAAATTATGAATTAATTAATTCGAAATGATAAACACTAATCTAAAATTTTTGGAATAGATGCAGATAGGCAAATTTTATTAAGCACCACTGAAACTGAAAAGTAAAGACTCGATAATAAGCATCATTAACTTTAAAGACATTTTGCAGATCTGAGTAGTAGACAATTTTGTAATTTTCCGAAAAGAGAATCTAGAAAAATATATCGCATCTGCAAAACCATTATGTATGACTTATTAAATCCACTCTGTCTACAACCTTTATCTGAAGCAAATTAGGAAGATGTGATGCCACTTTTGCCTCATCAAAATTCTATTGTCAACAATACACGGCTTCAAATCGAATTAGTTCTTTATAATCGGTGTATTAAGGAATAAAAAAGTATATGGAGTTAGCAAATAGATCGGAAAAATTTATATCGGTTATACCGTCTACTTCTAACAGCTCCAGTTGCAATAGCGAACAATGAGAGGGCATTTCTGATTTTAAAAAACTAAAAATATCTGTGATGCCACAATTGACATTACATATTTATTTTCTATCCTTTTAAAATATCTTTCATTACTTAAGCTTATTTTTATTAATAGAAGAATTATTTTTAAAATAAATCAAAANAAACTTAATCTTTTTAAAACAAACATAAAATATTTATTTCTTCTCTTCTAGATTAATGTAACGGATACTTTTTTATTTCATTACTAATGCAGACTTATATATTCACTGTCGCCTTTAATCGAAAACAAAAATCTATTTATTACTTTTTATTCTAATTTTCCAACGGCTAAATGTTTCGGTTGCATGGTTGTAATAATTCACATAATTTTGTTGGCGACTCATGATCACCAAGGTGTTCTTTTAAACCAATATTGATATGCTGGTTGGCTTTGTTTTGGCTATGTTATATTATGATAATTCGCCAATTTTATATCTCCTTCCCATGCTTCTCCTGTGTCCGATCGGAACAAATTACACGTACTTTTTAATTTGGCTTTTGTTTTGGCAGGTCGTGGGGATTTGTCTCCCATGGCCTGTCCTATTTTAATATTGTTATACAAAACTTATTCAACTGAAATTCCTTTGAATAATAAGTATATTTGGTACCTCGAGCTCTGCAGGTATATAAAATAAAAGCTTTTTATTAATTCTGATCCAGTTCAAGTATTATTTTCATCACCCTTCTGTTTTCATCGCAATCTTCAATTTGTCAGTATTCTTCAACTTGGTCCACTATACAATACCAATACACTTCTCCTAACCACCTGAATATCCATCACCAATATAAAATGTCACCCTGAATATTCCTTACTTCACCATAATATCTAAGAACTATTTGAATAACAAAGAAATGACCGGTTAAATAATTTAATTTCTCTCTTGTCAGAAAAGGATATTGAAGACGATTTTGATGAAAATGACATTGCCATGAATCAAGCTGTTTTGAAGAAAAGGTGTGTAAAAATTCATAGATAATAAAACATTTTGAATAAAATTATAAAAAGCAGCATTTCCCCTCCATCTTTAAACTTTAATTTTTCAAATCACATTGGTTTTTGATTTAATGAGAATATAAAGTATTTTATAAAGCGAAAATATACAGATTTTTTTCATCATTTACTGTTTATTTTTTTTGAAGCATTATTTTTGCGTAGTTTTACGCTCGAAATTTTCAAGTAATTGTGAGGGAGAAACTCGATAGTCTTAAGACAGATATTTTTGTTATAATTAGTAATATATCGGTTGAAATGAAGCATAAAAAATATTATTCAAGTACACAATATGAAAAAGTAAAATCTCGAAGTTTTTTTAATTGACCATTAGTAGGGTATAAAGTGAATTTCAGTCGGGTAATTCTGTATCCCCCCCCTCCCCAAATCCATATTTTGATACAGCTCTGCTTTATTCATAGTTTTAACCACCCACTGCTCTTTTTGATTATTAGGGAATAATTTTTCTAACGCAAGAGACTATTGTGAAGATATAAAAGACTGCATGTTTATATTAATATTAAACTGAAGAACAATCGTGATAATTTGAATAATAATATACAATAATGCATGATAGGACTTGATAATGTGTTATCATGTATTATTGTATACTAGGAGGCTTCGCCCCCTGCTCGCTGGCGCTCACCAACCCCCGGAACTGCTGTCGCAGTTCATTTCAGATTGCTTCGCAATCCAATGCTCGCTTTGCTCGCTCATTGGATACGTTCTTAACGTCTAGCTTTTGTATACTTTTTTGATTACTGAAGTTCCAAAAACTTTTCACTGTAGAAAATTCTAAACCTGTACATTTCAATATTAATTTGAAACAGCAAACAGTTCACATATTTTTCTTAATCACGCTATTCTAAATTTCAGTTGTTGAGAAAAGTAACTGTTGTAGGTTTTGTTTTAAAGTCTTTCCCACCAGAGGGCTAAAACCATGTGTTGTAAAACAACATGAAATAGTACTGAACGCCGGATGTAAAGCATCGGCTTCGATGAAGATAATTTTGTGAGAATTTTTTTGGATAATTTGGCGAGAATTCTCCCGATTAGACATACGTGCTCTTGCGCGCCGAAGCCTATCTATTAAAACGTATTAACGTTTTATATAATATAGATTAGCCATATGATGCTCACTACGTGCTCTTGCGCGCCGAAGCCTATCAATTAAAAATGAAAACTGTTGCCAACGCGAGAAAAGAAATATCATCG
>NC_092212.1:71103802-71155889 GCF_043381705.1 Parasteatoda tepidariorum
GGAGCCACGTAAGAGAATTATATATATTAGATCAGAAACACATCATTAAAAGGCAGAATGCTTTGGTGTTTTCAAAACAAAGCAAACGTTGCCACCGGCGGAAAAGAAATACAGCCAAAATTTGGGAGCCACGTAAGAGAATTAAATATAATAGATTATATTATAACCGTCGTTGAACAGCAGACCCAAGTTAGAGCTTATGGCTGCCAATGTCGCAGCCCTGTAATTTTGAACCCAATCCAGAAGACAAGGTAACTCCTGAACTCCAGATGTATTGATTTGTTTAGGGATCTTGGAGGACTTAGTGACAACGACAGATTTTACATACACCAGTTACCGTTTAATACACGGAGGCTCCTCGGGCGGCTGGATTCGAACTGCCACTCTCTCGAACACGAGTCCAACACCTTACCAACCAGGCTATTCCAGCCCCTTTTGCAAGCATAGAAGTGATACATGTTTATTTACTGGCCATGATTGTCTCTCCGCTCATCTACATTGTATAGGCCTTCCTATTACACCTTTTTGTCTACTTTGTAATACTGTAGAAGAAGTGGGTAGGGATCACTTGCTCCAATGTGAGACCCTTAGTAGACTGAGTCCTCAAGGTATAGGGAAGCAAAAGAACCTTTAGGGCAATGACTTCGATCTTGTTTTTTGTTTATCTCATGTTCTCATTTATACTTTCGTATCTTTATCCTTTTTAGATATTTGTTCTATTTTACCTTGTCATAGGAAAAAAAATAAAAAAGCTTCGCAATGAAAATAGCAATTTTACTTTTTAAACACACCACGTTGTTAAGTCAATCCTTTGTTGTGTGGAAAACGAAAGAGAGAACTACTATGCAGACTTTCTGTAATTTGAAATTCCATTTGGCCTTCACCAATAAAATTCCTCACACAGGCCTAATCACAGGCCTTGCCCTATAGAATTCCTCAAATAGTTTTTCTTGCCCACCCTCTCCAATTTCCTCGATAGTAACAGCTCGGTTATACTGTAGCTTAATTTGAAAATCATTTAACTATATCTTGAATAAGCTGTAAGTATCTATTTATTTTGTTAAAAAACTAAAGAATGTACAAAGATCTTTTGAAACGAAAACTAGAGAATAAATTAAAATGATATAAAAAATATTGAAGGAAAATAACAATTAAAGAAAAGTTATAATTAAAATATTCGAAAATAAAACAAATAAGCATTACAAATTGAAAGTTTGATGATTTTTTTCAAAAATCATATTTAGGAGAGTATTTTTTTTAAATATCATGTAAGAGAGCCTACACTGATAAAAACCATTTATTAAAACCTAATACGGTTAAATAACCATAGTTTCATTGCACCAACTGGACACACCTAATGAAGCCCCTTTGTTCCTTCCAGATGAGTACATATTATAGCCGAGAGGGTTAATCTCTCGATCTCATGGCCGAAACAATGGAAAATCAAATCCCAGCCTTGATACTACAACATTTCATCTATTTCCTTTAACACATGAATTGTTTTCAGTGTTCTGCACTCTCCTATTAAAGACCCTGGGCTGTTTGAATTCGATACTCTTATTCACGCATAGATGGCAGCACCATAGAACTTCCATAATGTCTTCAATGTCCAGTTAAATTTCTTTTACGGTTTTGAAACCATACTAGTTGTAAATGGCTAAAGAACTGTAGTTTTGTATTCATGGTTTTTTAGCCATGCTCAGATGTAAACGGTCTCAATTTCTAAAAGGTAAAAATTGTTCAAAAATGTTTCAAAAAAATGTCTCAAAAGTAAACAATGTACTGTTAATCAAAATGCAAAACAGTGTCTCAAGGAAATTTAAAGATTTTAAATACATCAAAATTATGTCTCTGCAATTCCGATGTTCCTAACTTATTTTGAAACTGAACTTATTGTAAAACATATGTCTGATTAAATTTTTAAATAGTGATAGGAAAATCTTCGGTGTAATTTATTATATCATGTATTATTTGAATTTTTCGATCCTTCCTTCCTTCTTACTCTTTACATATTTCAAAACAAAATGTCATAAATGTCATTTATTCATTTATTTTTCAAAATTATTTTACTATATTATTAACTTTTCAACGTTTTCTTGCTTAATATTAAATGCATTATTTAATGTATCATTTTATAAATCTAAAAGTAATATCATCTTATCAGTTTTCAGTTACATATAATTTCTTATAGCCTACCCCCTTTTAGGTTTTCAGGGAGGGCTTTTATTTGATTTTAAATGTATTTCTGTCGTGTAATCTTAATATTAAATTAAGCTTTTTTTCTTCTTTATGTATCAATAATGTAAAATTATTAATGTAAAACGACTGCTTTTGGCCTATTCTAGTGAGTACTGTGTAAAATAGAGTAAAATGCATCTATTTTGTGTTTCATAAGCAATTATTTTTCCTGTTCAATAGATCTGATTTGATGTCTCAAAATACATAAGCTGCGTTATAAATTAAATGTGACCTCGATAGACCCATAGTTTCTACGACAAATATTGTTTGTATTGCAGTGCAATCTGGTTCAAACTCACCCTATATAGTTGATTCCTCTATCAGGAAATCGTAAACTAAGTGACGTAACATGCGTAACTTATATAAGAGAAAAAAAACACGGGATTGTTTGCCCATCTAAACCGAAGCTTGATGCATGGTGGAAATAGTCCATGAAACCCATAGAAAAAAATTTAAAGATTACATACCAGCTAAAAGTTGAAATTGAATTTCAGAAATCAAGATAAATAAATTTATTAACTTTTAATATTAGCTCATATTAAAACTGTCTTTAGAAAATTTAAAATTTCTTTTAGTTCTTGACTATTATATTTTTACATCATAATTTACATCATAGTTTACATCATATAAACAGTTTTTTAATGGTTTTTATCTATATTTGAAGTCACTCGGATTCTTTTTTATAAATATTAATCCCCATTTTTTTTTCTTTTCTATTTCTGCATTTATTTAGAAGAAAAATGCGCGGCTAAATGTATTTTTATGTTTGCTAAGCATTATTTTTCAAGACAGAAATAAGTTGCTTGCGTTTGCAAATCGGAATCTATATATAAAAGATGGCATATTGGCGTTACCCATTTATTTTCATAAGCCATGCTATGCGAAGATTACTAGAGTCTCCGGTTAACCTTATACTGATTTATCAAATAAACTATAATATACTGCTTGTTTACACAAGTTCTTAAGGGATAAATTAAATGTACACTGAATAAAAACTATAATGATAACAATAAATATATTTTTCCTTTTTTACAAATGGGCTACATAGTTTGCTCTCTAAAAATAAGTTATTGTAACTTTAATGACTTAAACTTGACTTTTGGACTTTACATATTTATTTATTTATTTTTATATGTGTAAATAAACTTCCCGTGCAGTGTAGAAAATTCCGGATAAAATTACTGTAAAAATTACCAATATTTAAGGTTTACTATTGAATTCTTTAAACATTAAAAAAAGTATATTATAGCACATACTTAAAACATTTGGTTACTCTGTTAAAAACTCCAGTTCATATTACGGTTAAAGTAACAGCCCTTCGACCGCATCAACCATAAAATTTATTTTATTGAACGTAAAATGCTATTTAGTAATTTTTGCCGTAATTTTTATTCAATTAGAGTATATCCGTGATTTTACAGTAATTATTGCTTTGTGATTTATGCTTTATCAGATTTTCTTTCGCAACATATTCCGGTAAACTGTTTTTCGAATTGCATAATTTTATTCGGAATTTTTTACATTGTACTTCAATCGATGTAAAAATGTATTCAATGTGAAAATGTAGTCAATGTTTCAAGACTAATTAAAATAAAAGTGCCATTTTTTTCATTAAATTTCACTATGATACTTCAAAAACAAATACCTACTATGATGCTTAGAAATTATGTCTTTTAATATCTTGACGAAAATTGATAAATTTATACCAATACGATTCTTCAATTGGCATTTTAATGGCATATGTAATGTCACCTAAAAGGCTGATATATTCCTTAATTTAATTAAACACGTATTTTTTTAAAGTTACAACTTCACATTCAAGAATTTTAAAGAATTTAAATTTCTGTTTTCTTTTCACTTTTAACTCATTTTGTCAAAAGCTTTAAATTTAATTTTTAGTTAATTTACTTGCATAATTTATGTGTTTTCTTTGGTTTTAATAATTTAAAATGATATTATAAAAACATAATTTACTTTGGATATCTGATTAATAACTTATAAAATACGTAACTAATTTCTTGAAATATGCTTCCTTCAGTATTAACTGTTCTAAAAAGCACAGGAGAAGAATTGGAAGCTAAACTGATTTCATTCATAAATGACATCACTTATTTCACATGTTTGTTATAAAATACAAGAAAAAAAACATTTGCTTAGGCATTTAATTTAAAAATTTAAACTGCTAATATAATATTGAATTTATTTTCATGAAAATACTTTAAAAAATCTATAGATGAGTTATTTTTCATTAAAATTCGTTTAAAAAACGCATCCAGTATAAATACATTGATCATTAAGCCTGTTTTTAATAGCATTGAGGCATGATTACTAAAAGTGTATCATAGCAAGAATATTAAACATATAATGATACAAAAAAACATTTTACTAAATATTTATATATAATTTTTTTTAAGGGGGAGTTGACATTTTTTGGCGTACAAAGTGCGTTCGTTCAATAGCTGTGCAATGTGAAAGCAAATGACTAGAGTGATCTTTGATCATCATAACTTTTATTTAAAATTAACTTCACACATTTAATTAAATTCAGAAACGTAAGGCAAGTGATTTATTTTATATTAAGTTCTTTTTTAAATCATCCCCATTTGATGCTTTTATTTACTTTTGCTGTTTGGTTTTTGTACTTTCGGAAAATTATGTGAGCTATTCAGCAATAGATTTATTACTAGTTAATTTCCTTTAGTAATTTTTTTCAAAAAAATAATCTATTATTAAAAATATTATTTCCTGCATTTCTTTCTTTCTGCAAATACTTTTGGAGATAATGGGGCAGACCTAAAATGCCCGGCAAGGTGTTTGAGATATTTTAATGTTTGATACTATACTTACTAATATATTGCAAAACATAAAGCACTATTCTACAAAGGTCAAATTTCCCACGAAAGCAAAATTCAAAATTTTAATGAGGAATTAATGACAAAGTACGTGTTTTTCTGCCCTAAATGAATTTTGTGCAGTAAATTTATTAATTAGGAATCTGTTTTAGAAAGCACTCATCAACAGAAATGTGACATGAAGAAATGTTAGAAGAGTTGATAATCAAAAACCCATTTGCTTACCATTAGTGATTCCTAAAATACATCAAACGGAGAGTTAATTAAAAATGTTCATTTTTAAAAGTAACTAATAACTAAAAAAAATGTTTATGTATGAATCACAGCATGCACTTAAGTGCTTGGCGTGATTTAATCATTGGCAAAATTAATGAAATTATCTTTTTTTTTTTCATTTTGGTTTTCCGAGGAAAACATTACTTTAAAACAAATGATAATGGAAATAATTATGAAAATGTGTTGAGTAACTATTTTTAAACATTAAAAACGAGGCCACTTATTTATATATACATTAAGAAAAAAAAGTACAGTCAAAACTACGAGATTATCGTGGCATTTACTGTATTTACTTTCTGAGAAAAAGTAAAAATTGATTTCATTTACTATATTTTAATGAAAATCATGATAAGTTTTAAACATTAAATATTGGTTACATCAAAAAAACACATATAAAATAAAAAATTACTTACAAAAAAAATTAACTTATACTTACATTTTCTTGAATGAAATCAATAGGGGCCACTTCAAGCAGCTGTTTTTCATTTCACTGTGTTCTGTATGCTGGTGGCTGAGTGGTAGCGCTTTGCGCTCCCGTGCCACAGGTCCTGGGTTCGATCCTCGGAACGAACAAGGTTGACTCAGCCTTTCATCTCTTCGGTGGATCGATAAATGAGTACCAAGCATGCTTGGGAACTAAGCACTGGGGGTTTCGCAATCGGCTGACCACATAACCAGATCATCTGCTCCTGCACCCCAGAGCCCAAGGTCAAGAAAACTGGGATGAGCACAGTAGGCTTTGGCCCTCTATGGGCTGTCGGGCCACTAGTTTTAGTTTGTGTTCTGTATGGATCTTTCTCCAGTTTCTTTACAATGTATGAGGATAACCAAAGCGATATCTTTTTCATAAGTCCAAATGCACTTAAAAAATTAGATGAACCATGCAATTTTGAAAAAGAGCTTTTAACTGATGTAGTATACTGATTATTTTCACTTTCAACGTAGAAAAATAGTTTTTCTGCATGTAAGAACATGAAAAGTCAATACCAATACTTAAAGTACAATTATTTTTGCATTGACATCTGATAGAAATGTATAACAGAAAGCCACATTTCAGATGTGAAAAAAACTAACCACTTTGTATGGATAATACTATAATATTAATTATAATAATTTGATAATGATGTTTTATATTATTCGTCATACGTTAATTTAAAGTAACTTTATGATTAGTACTTTTGAGAGTTTTAATTTTTCAAGTTTGGGCCATCTTTTTTGAGTTTTGACCACAATGCAGTAAAAACTGGTGGATTTCATATTCTGCAACCACTCATCACAGAACGCTAACATAAAGCAACATTGGTGGAAGATTGATTACATCCTGTAGTCCCTTTGCTGTCGGACTAATCGGCTTTCCATGTAACGTAAATATGAGTTAGTTCCATCATTAAGTCTTCCACGATCGTTAGTTTGTTCTAATGCTTAAACCAGGAGTCCAATTGTTTCCAAGGTTGTGTTCAAAATTACAAGTCTATAGATTTGTACATTAATCGCCGTAAGCCCAATTTTTGGTCAGCTGCACAAAAATAGTTTTTAAATAAAAATGCCCCAAACGTGTCGGGTAATGTAATTTTTAAAATCTGCTAATGCCTGTTTAGGCAGAGGGGTGCGATTGTTCTTGTTTTCCTGTGGCGCCATCTGTGGCCAAGAATTCGACTTCTGCCACACCATGCGACACACCCGTTTACAGGGCGGACCCTTCCATACATCCATTCATTCATCCACAGATCGTAATTTTGACCTGAATCAGAGAACGATCGATCTCCAATCCAGTACCCCCAGAGGTATTGATTTGTTATGGGAACATGGAGGACTTTACGACTCAACAGATTTAACGTGTATCAGTCACCATTTACTACACGGGGAGTCTTCTGTCGGCAGGGTTCGAACCCACAAACTCCCGGATATGGGCCCAGAGCCCTACCGACCTGGCTATCCCGGCCCCGATATACTTATAAAGATGCATTATGTAACGAATTTCATAAAAAAATCTTGAACATGTATCAAGAAATTAAAATACTTTTAGTAACATGTATTTAAATATGCTCTTTCGCTAAGGTACGTATTTATTTGAAAAAAATAGTCATAAATAGGATTTATATCAACTGTCAAATCAAATTTTTTTTCTTCAAAATCTACAGTACCGGTACTTCTTATAGAAAAGTCAGTCTGTGGCCTATCTTTCCTATCTATTAGTTGGCCATGTAACACTGTCACTTCTTCGTCTTTACATTCATCTTTCGTACTACAAAATCAAAACTGTATTTACTATATGTATATATTTACAGTATAAATTCAAAAGAAAAGGAATACTATAATTCCGAATGGTATTCAAGCAAATGTATTTGCAGACGATAGCACAGAATAGAAACTAAGCACTGATACTTCAAACAATAGTACGAAATGTGACCTTAGCAGACCAGATGCTAAAGAATTATTCTAAGAGAAATGAAACTTGCAGGTGTCTTGCATTTCTTTACTACGTTTGCGAATTTACTGTCCTCGATGGTGGAAATGTTTTCGATAAATCCGTAGAAACCCCAACCACTTTTTATGAATTCAATTTTGTGTCTGTTGAAGAACTACAAATTAGTACTTTGCGCATCAGAAAGCCCCTATTTGGTGCAATTCAGCCCTTAAAATATAAGAATCACGCTTTTTAACATGTCAAGACGCTGAATAATACGAATACTGGCAATGAGAAAAGCTAGAAAACAATTCGCCGATGTTTTGTTGTCATTTTCCAGTCACGCGGACTTACGCCATACTAATGATGGAACTTGACATTTTAAAACATGTCGTGTGATAATGTGTATAATATACATTCATGTTCTTTGTTTATTTTCGTACTAATAGTGATATTGCGAGAAAATAATTGGCTTAGTAAAAAACACGATAAAAATTAATGAAATTTTTTTTTTTACATATTATATCTTTAACAACATTAATCCTTTAAGAAATAATTTATGATGAAATGATATCATTTTTATGAGGGTCAAACTGACCACGAAGGGTGATTCCAAGCAAGTCTAAATTCCGTTTATTTTTGAGTCAAACGTGCTTTTAAATATGTTAAAAAACTATTGAAATATGAGAATAAATTTGCTAACTTAAAAGTTGTGCATTACAGTTAATGATAAATTAAATTTATTATTTTATTGAACAAAAGAATTTGAATCAATTCACAGTTCAAGACTAAATAAACTTCTCTTTTATCAAAAATAAAATGTCTTTAAATAAAAAAACTAAAATTATTCCATTGTAATAATCTTCTACAAACTATTTTCGTAAACTATTACCATTTACAGTAATTATTTTTGTAGTTAACTATCGTTATCATTTCTAAACTATTATGCTATAACTATTTTCTACATTAAGTAAACAACGTAATTTTGATATAATGTAAAGCGAGCCATTTTTTTAAAAATAAAGAAACACGTTCCTAAGTTTCCTTCGTAATTATGCATTTAGAAGATTAAATTTTAATGTGATATTTTTTCTCCAAAAAATAACTTCCTTAGAATATTAACTGGTTTAATCTTTGAAGTTAAATTGTGAAAATTTCTAAACAAAGAACACGTTATATGCATTAATATTTATTGAGAGCTATATTTATTAATATATACTGAAGTAAAATATGTGCTAATATGCTACTACTAAAAAATAATATTTAATAAATGTTGACTAAGGCGTATTTTCAATTTTATTAGCCATGCAAAAAACTAGAATAAACTTTAAACATATTCTCAAAAAGTTAAGGAAACTTTTGAAACTTGCGAGTAAAATACATTATTTAATCACCATAAAATAGCTTCGTATACATCAGATGATAAAGTAATTTAATCAAGTACCGAAAACATTTAGAACAACAAACAATTCTAAACAAAAACAATTTTTTCCAACACAAAAAATATCTATAAAAAAGAACTAAAACTATTCTACAAATCTATCCTCAACATTAAGTAAGCAATCTAGATTTGGATACCATTTTAAGAGAGCCCTTTATAAAAGAGAAGCAAATTCTTAAGCTTTCTGCTTTTTTTTATTTCCTTAGAAGCTTAAAATGTAGTGTGATTCCTCTCAAGGAAATATCTTCTTTAGAACAGGTTTAATCTTTTAAGTAAAGTTGTAGTACTTTCCGAGAAAAAAGAAGGAAATGAGGATAGTATCCTAGTGTAAGGACAGTGTAAGATGAACGTAGAAGGAAATGAACTGATGAAGTTTCTCCAACCAGTATTAACAAGTTGCTTTAAGAAATTTGTAAAATATATTGAGCTTAATACATGCTTTAAATAGATTTAAATTTATAGTATATTCGTTAATAAAAAAATATTAAGGATAAGGCCCTCTATTTTTGACTTAGAGCTATGATATTTTATGTGAATAAGCAATAATAAAGTCCTTAATGTGCCATTTTTTTTCTAAATCACATTTGTGACTGTTTTAAAAAGAAAAAGGTAAAGAAAGATGGTTTGAGAATGATTTTAAAAGAATATAACAGAAAGATTTTGCGGGGCATACTTGGTGGTGTAAATGAAAACAATAACTGGAGAAGGAGATTTAACTTTGAACTGTATAAGATTTATAAACAACCTGACATTATTAAATACATAAAAATAAATAGAATGAATTGGATCACCCACGTGATTCGAATGAGTGACGACAACACAATAAAAAAGATACTGCTTTTTAGACCCACTGGAAAAAGAAAGCGGGGAAGGCCGCGGTTGAGATGGGCTGACTCAGTGGAGTCTCGTAATTAATGAAACATTTGAGATCAAAGATAAATCGGAAGTCATCGTGGAGAAATCTTCAAAGGAAGGCATTGGCTCACATTGGGCAGTCTGACCAACTATGATGATGATAACTGAAAATTGTATTATATATAATGAATAACTTGTAGAAAATTCAATATGTTTAAGAAGCTTGGAAACTTGATGAATAAGTAATAATGGACATGAATAGCACGGACACAAAAAAATTAACATTCCAGGTATCGAATTTAAAAAAAAAAATTTTAATCCAATTTTTTTAATTGTTAATTTTCAGGATCCAATTCTTCTTACGTTCTGTCGCTAATTATTGCTTCTGATTTTTTTAAAGAATATTTACTTTTGAAAATCAAAACATTACAGTTGGACAAATTAGTAATTGAAAATATTCCGCAAAAAGTAGGCTGAGAAAAAACGTACGGTCAAAACTATCGGAATCTGGTGTTTTCTGGCTTCATGGGAAAACCAAAAAGTATCATATTTTTACTGTTGGGCTTTAGTAGCGATTTTTGGTTAAATTGCAGAAAAAAATGGTTTCTTGACTATGTTGTTTGTAGTAAATGAGATAAATTTTGTAATTTTAACAAAACATTCAGTAATTTTAACATTACTTCTATGATTGGCGAAAAAGCAAAAATGTTCAGTTTTATAGCCCTTATAGGGCCCCTTCAGTAGATAAAATATATTTTATTTAGTGAAAACTTGTTAATTTTGTTTTTGGTCGGTTTGTTGCCTCCATTGATGTGTAAGCTGTAAGCTAACATCTACAACTCTTAAAACTTAAATAATGCGTATCAGTAAAAATTCCAGGTTAGATTACGAGAAATGCCTTAGTATCTTATAATTCATACCTAAAGTGCCATAATTATTAATAAATTATGTTGATCAATATGAAGAACCAACTTTTGACTCAATTCATATTTTTAAACAAGCGCAGATAGTGATTTCTGCATTAACGTATTTAATCAATCGGAGAATTTTCCAGGAAATAATTCCTTCAAAAACGAAGAAAATTTCAGCAATTTGTCCTCTACTGTTTACATTTTGATAAACTGTAAGATACGTAAAATTTTTTTAAGCATTTTAAACAAATAGTTAAGTAGAATAGAGTTAATATACAGCGCAATATAGAATAGAGTAAATATAAGCAATCCAACCTTAAGAGGAAGAGTCGTTTTTAAATAAAAGCCATCAATTTACATTTTCAATCAAGTTTGTTTATTTCATTCATTTCATTTTTTATCATTTTGAAACGTTACGTTTAGCTAGCTACATACGCATTCTAAACTATTTCTTATATTTTTATTTTATTTTAATTGATCAGTATAAAAATTAAAATGCTTCTTTCATTACCTAATTAGGAAAAAAAAACGTGTTAATGCTCTTTTTTTTACAAAACAGCTTATGTTATCCCTTTAGGGTTAAAAGTTATCATCTCGCACAAAAGACGCCTCAAGCTAATCCTCTTATCTGAGATATCTTAAGTTTTAAAGCACCTTATCTTTCAGTTTTTAAGCGTATGCATCAATTAGACAGCTTCTTTTTTTGTAGCTTATTATTTCTGATTTTTTTTCCAGTTCCAAACCACTGTTTTCTTTGTCCTTAAGTTGCTTAGAAACAAATAATCACATTTTTTACAAGATTTCTTAGTCTTTCTTTTTTCATTTTTTTTTAATCCTTAAATTCAAAATAAAATGTATTTTATTGTGCGTACTTATTACATTTTTAATTCATAAATATTTTAACATAATTAAAAATACATTGCTATGAAAAAAAAAGTATGACAAAAAATACAAAAATATGGTAACACTTAGCATGTTTCTGACTCTATGTGAACAACATAAAGCTTTTTCATTTTTACCGAAATGTTTTAGCAATGATTTAGGTAAAATAAGCAAATAAAGTACGATTTCATGATATTTGATAAAATCTAGTGAATGGGGAACAATTCTTGTAATTTTATCATAATACCTTAGAGCATGGAATAGAAATCATTTCTTTGGTTTAATTTGCTTTTTAGTTTCGCATTTTCCTCTGAATGTGTGGTAATAAAAACAATAATTTTTAAAACTGCATTTTTCGGTACACTGTTACAATATGAATGGATAAATTGCCAAATTAATGGCTTAAATACCATATATAATGTCATTATTATTTAGTACGGTAATTTTACCAGAATTCTTTTAGCGATCTAGTTCGCTGAACATATATAGGGTTTGTCCGAAAAATATATTCAGTTACTTAACTGTCACGCAAATAAGCGTTGCAACTATGTACGGCCTGTAAGGATCGATTGTAAAAAAATTAGCATGCGCATGTATAGGTTTCAACTACCTGGGGAAAAACATTTACTCTACGGGCATTACTCACTCTATTGAATTTTAAATCGATTATTGTGTTAAAATCATATGGATATTGAAGAATTCTTTTAACACTTTCTATGCAGGTACTGGAGGTATTAATTGTGGACAAGATACATTCCTAAAATACAGAGGCATTTCGGAATGACAATAATTATTCTTAAGATAAAAACTACTCTTTATTATGCATTTATGGCTCAAAAAAATACTGTAAGTTCAAATGAGTTTAAAATGAAGGAGGAAAAGCAGAAAAGAAACATACCGATATAAAGTAATATAAAATAAGAAATGCTTTTAAAAATAGACAAATGTATCAGTTAACAAAAATTGCTAAGAATAAAAAAAATATAATGTATGTGCTTTTAACTTCATTGTATAAAATAATTTTTAAAATATAGCAAATTAATATTTAGGGTTGTCATCTATGAATCAAGATGCGTCATCTATGCCATCTATCACTTTAAGAACAATAATGTTTACAAAATTCAGGCAACAAAGCCTATTTTATAAAAATCAATAAAAAATAGTACTATTGAAATCGTAAAATCATTAAAAAAATAAAATATTCATATTAGCAATATTTTTAACACTTGTAGGACACGTGTATACGACACTAACTTGTTTCAAATGGTAGATGTAATATGAACTCAAGCTTTATTCTCCTATAAGCTAACGGCAGCCGATTAATCGTGTGTTTTGAAAACGCGATCCGGATAATACTACAACGCTTATGGAGGGTCGGGAGAGCCTGGTTGGTTGGACAGTCTCAAGTTATTGAGATCGCGAACTTGAATCCTGCCGACCGAAGAATCCCCGGGTATTAAATGATTACTGGTGCAAGTTAAATATGTCAGGGTAACAAAGTCCTCTATGTTCCCATAAAACATCAATACCTCGAGGGTACTGAATTGGAGATTGATAATTCTCTAGCTCAGTTTCAATTACGATCTGCGTATGGATGCATGAGTCCAACCTGTAAAACAGGCTGTGACCTAAGTGTGAATGAAGTCATATTCTTGGTCATAGATGGCGCCTTTGAAAAACAAATGTACCTTTCCTTGAAATCACTTGGTTTCCCATAGCAGGCTTGCTGGTATTGACAAGTAGCATTAGTAACAACATCAACACAATAATAACGTTTATTAAAGCATCTTCAAGGATATTGTTTTTGAGTCTCATTTGCTAATATGTTAATCAAATTGAACAATCAAGACGCCTAAATCGGAATCCACATATAGAAAAACTAATTTTAGGATCCTGACTCTGGATCGCTCTTTTTACCAAACGTATATGATGATATTTTCTAGATTGCAGCAATCGCTTATATTTTGAGAATTAAGAATCAGAAGCCGTCATAAAAAGGTATGTTCATTCAGAAGAAATAATTTTTTTGTGTTTTATTTTATAGCTTAATATGTCATCTGCCTGAATATAAATTAGCATATTTAAGTTTAGGATTCTTGGTAGGTGAAAATCCGATTATTAGATCAAAAGCTTTTCAAGGTATACTTTTTTTTTTATTTCCTTCGCACATTCTTCTCGCTCTGCGCATATTTGTTAATAGCAATTGGATATATCTTTCTATTTATTATCCAGCATAGAACCGAGATGGCGCAAACATTAGAGCTTTCACCTAGCAATGAAGAGACCCAGGTTCGAATCACAGAAATGGTTGGTTGATTCGAATCTGTTTCCGGGTCACACTTAACATAGTGCTGACACAAAAATATCACCAGGTGTACACGGATCATGTGTTAGATCCCTTTATCTTTTTCCTTTTCTCCCTAGTCATCGACGATCCGTGGGAGGTTTTCGTAGTTTTAATTTTCATGTAACGCAAGTGCAAATTAATTTCTACATAAAATCCTCCACAAAAGTTAGATTTCCCATCTGCTTCATCAGGAAGCTATACCGTTTTTTACATTGGGTACAAACCTACAAGACTACAAAGGTAAACATTGATTGCCTCGAACCTTAACGGTGGGTTGATTGCTCAATGCCGTCCTAAATGTAAAATTACGTTAAGTTTAAAAAAAAGCGCGATGAATTGACTCAATTCATATTACTTAAGTACTCTTGTAACCAAACTATTTTGTAAATACCCAATTAATGAAACATTTTTTTACAACTTTTTTTTCTTCTTTTGAAAAATGAAACAGTCCTTTAAAAATGACACTAAATATAAAAAAAGATTTAAAAAAAAAATTATTAAGTTACATTCTGCGGAAAAGAACAGGGAAAATATATTAACTATATTATTTTCATTTTCTTTTTAATGTATTATAAACGTAGAATATTGAAAAACGATGAACTTAAGTACCTTCACTGAAAAAAAAAAGAAAAAAAAAGATTTACTAGAATAAACGCTTAAATCACGAGTATTCTTTGTTATTTAATCTTCGTTAAAAAATAAAATAGTTGCAAAAATGGCCCTTAACTACTATTAACTAAATAAAACTATCCGCCTAGTGCTGATTAATCTAATACTGGAAGAGAAACAACTGAAGCAAAAACAAGGTATAGAGATTAATTGAAGTTTCCTGAGCGCTTTCGTACGATTTAGAAACATCTATTCAAGTGAATGATTTAGCTTTTAATATCAGTAATTGAATCTTAATCACCCTCGCTTCATGGTCTTATAAAAATAATCAATACAATCTTATAACAGCCGTGGTAATCTAATAATGAAGTTAAGACGAAAAAAGAATTATGTTAATTTGAACCATACTATATGTTGACTTTATATGTACATATACAGGGATGCCAACTGCTCCGCTTTCTGGAATAGTTTTAATAAAGTGGTAGCAAATTATATAGTAAAATTCGTTAATGATAGACAGTTATGCCTGCTTTTTAACATAGTAACCAGTATTTTGATGCTTTAATGTTGCATTTCATATGATACTTATAATATTTGATATTTAGTGGTGATAAAATTACTTATAATGAAAAATACTAAACTCAGAGTAACTTAAATTTCGCTACCACTAGAAAATACTGTTTTGCAAAGCGGAGCAAGTTGGCATCTCTGCATATATTGCGGGAGCGTTATGTGTTTTATTTGTTCTTCCAAATAAAGCTTGGACATAAATTAAATTTTTTTGCACCACACCTCGTTAAATTAAGACATAACAAAAAATTGCAAAATAAATGATTTCACAAATAAATTATGCAAAGAGGAAAGTAAAAACTGAAAGAAGAAAGTAAAAACTGCAAAAAATGCTCTAAATAACGATGCTATAACGTCATTCGGGAATATTTAAATCCCTTTTTACTTTAAAACCTGTAGTCGAATCAAGAATATTTATTTAAGAGAGCAACTAATGGGAGAACAGCTACACTCTTTATTTACCGGAACAAGCATTTTCTATAACATGTACGTTAAAAAAAACGAAAAAGAAAACATGAAGGTCTCATTTGCCCCGCAATAGGGAGGTGTCTTAAACCAGCTATAAAAAATCAAAACTTCCCACGATAATAAAAATATTTTGATAAAATAACTACACTGAAAAATAATGTTATTTCTCCTAAAAAAATAATTCTGGTTAATAAAACCAAAATATATGGTATTTAAACTGCTCATTTGGTAAGTTTATATGGTAACGGTTTCCCTAAAATTCTGGTTTCAAATTAAAGTTTCTACTACCACACAAATGAGAACAGTGCTGGTACTGTTTACCATAAAAATCATTTTTACCGGAAAGTGTTACGTCTAAAAAAACCTGATATAACATAATTTTTAAATTAATGATTTCAGTAAAATTACCGAATCACTCTAATTAAATAAATATTATTGTAAATTTTTAAAGTAATAATTTCCAAAAAATAAGTGAATCACTCTAATTAAATAAATATTATGTTATAATATTTTATGGTAAAAACGATTTTTTCGGTATGGTAAAAATGAATTTCTTGGTTTTTACAGTGTAACCAAATGCTTTAAATATGTGATATAAATATTTTTTTTTGTTTAAAGAATAAATTAGTGAACTGAAATGTAAATACTTTTTTAATAATTTTTTGGGTGAGCAGTTAATTGTCGAGGCTTAGGTTTACAGTTATTCTCTATGTTTATTAGTAGTAAGTTTTCTAAAACATGATTGTAAAGCCAAATTGTTAAACTTGTTATCCTAAAATATGCCTCAATTTATACAATATAAAAGAACTCAAGGTTTTGCTAATGTAAGTTAAAGAAAAACCTAAAGCTTAAACTAAAATAAAGTGGGCTGGGAAAAAAAAGGACCACTCTGAATAACTTTTAATCTAATGATCGGTTCTTCACATTCTAGGACTCAATCTTAAAGGAACGAGAGGGTGACTTCGAATATGATAATTAATTAGTGCAGACAATATTTTCAAGTTACGAAATTTGACACAAAAAACATACCTTCACTGAATATATACTTTTTTCGAAGAATTTTGATTTCAGACCTCCAAATATAGGGGGTAGCCACAATCTAAGAAATATGGTCAGGAGAGCGGACTATTTTTACTTTTTGCACCTATATTCTAATTGTACTTTTTGCGTATTGCCTCGAGTACTTGTTAAGGAAATGGAAAAATTTTGCTCGCAATAAAAAAGATTCGTTTTCCCAAGGGCCACATGAAAAATAAATTTCAGAAAATATTTATTAATTTATTTAATAATAGCCGAAATCATTTTGAATTATAAGGTTTGCAATTTTCACATCATTTTGAAGTATTTAATTTTCTATGGCGAAATTTGAGGGAGATTAGTTGAATACTTCCTGAGAAAGTAAATTTAAAAAAAAACCGTATATTTAAAATATATATTTGCAAGTTTTACTGAGGGAAAAGACTGCAATCCTGCTGCAGCTGGAGCTAAGGAGTGGTTCCTTAATTAGAGGATCACACTTTCCCTAAGTAATTAGGTAATTCATTTGCCCATAATTATATTTGCGCAAACAAAGATATTCATTCAAAAAAATAAGTTTCTTTTTCGACGCTTAGTCAGTTGAAATCAAAGTTATGTGGCTTGAACGCCATACATTAAATTTTCTTTTTTACTTACAGGGCAATAACCGTCATTCATTAATACTTTCTTGTCCATGAATATAAAAAATATAATTGTTTATAATTAGCATGTATATGGTTTCTTTCAGACGCACTAATGAAATTATAATTCAATAGGAACTCAATTAAACTATTTCGGTATTTGAATCATCAAAAATACCATATAATTTTCCGAAAACTGTTCCGTGTGATATTGTTTTCTTAACACAGTGGACCAGAATTGAGTTCTGAAAAATCAAAAACAGACATAAAACTTCAAAAATGAACGTTTTCCTTATGAGCGTGAAAATGAACCATTTTGGCTGCTTTAGGTATTTCAATTATTATTAATTTTGTTAATCAACAGAAGGACATGTAATTTTGATATGGTGTACTTCGAAACAACTTAAGAAAACTCAAAAAATATTAGCTTTGAATCTCACGCGTATCTTCAAAAATAACATGAGAAATGGCAAAGAGCGATCCAAGTGACCACAACTGCACTTCTAGTGTTAATGCTTATACACCGAAGAGCCATTACATTATGACCACCCTGCTAATAACATGTAGGACCACCTTTAGCCCTCAAAACTGCTAGCACCCGCCGTGGCATTGATTCCACAAGGTGCTGATAAGTAATCTGAGGTATCTGGTGCCAAGCGTTCACCAACTGGTCCTGCAATTCCCTCACATTGTGAGGGGGTAGCGTGACAGCACGAATTTGGTTTTCCAAGTAGAACCACAAATGCTCTATTGGATTAAGGTCAAGTGAGTTTGGGGGCCAAAACATGACTTGAAAGTCACTCGAATGTTCCTCGAACCAATCCATAACGATTCGACCCTTATGACATGGTGCATTATCCTGTTGGTAAACACCATCCCCCACAGGAACTGTTGCCATGAATTGGTGAACCTGGTCTGCAACTATGTTCAAGTAGCTTACAGACGTCAGGGATTGTTCTATGAGGATTATGGGTCCTAATGTGCCCCATGAGAACATCGTTCCTCTGCGAGAAACCATGAAAACCTGGGAGAGCCCATTGTTATCGATGGAGGGTGGTCATAATGTAATGGCTCTTTGGTGTATATTTGTTTATATGATTTACGTTAAAATATATTTTCAGTTTCATACAAATCGGTTTAACCAGTTTAAGTGGTTTAATCAGTTTAAAACTTTGTTTCAATTAACACCACGAAGAAAATATTTTACCTAGTTTCCAACTGAAGTAAGAGGCATCTTAAATAGACGTTTAGTAATAAATCATACATGACAATAAAAATCAAGTTTTTTTATGATTCCTCAATTGCTTAGATAAATAGGATGGTTATCGATTTAAATTGTCTTCTTATTAATTATTTTAGTTTTGCTTTATGGGTACCATATTAAAATGAATGTAACTTCCTTAAAACTAAAAAATGACTTGTTTCAGTCATAACATCTTCAAACAGCCGTTGCTTATCTAAATACAAGAAATTGCCCTTACTTTAATGGTACATCCACCATTAAAAATTTGACATCGCAGTTATAAATTAGATAAATAATTTTTCTTAAAATTCTAATGTAAACGCTTTGTTTTCAAGCTACAGTTTTTTTCTACTTAAAATTTCTTGTCGCATTGAAAATGATCATCAACGAACATCAAAACGTGAGTAATCTTAAAAAAATTGATCTTTCCATACATATTTTGACAAAATTGTAATGTGAAACTGTTTGACTTAAAGTTAATTCGTAAATCTTTATAATTTTAAAGGTTATATTACATCAACGAGAATTATACTGAAAAAAATACTATTTGAACATTTATAATTAATTTATACTGTATATTATAATCATTACTGTAAAAGTTTTTATAATATTTCATCTAATTGATCATTAGGTAAATGAAATACATCATAATGCGCCCTAAACTAATACCAACTACCAAAAATTAATCCACCAAATCATGTTCAAAATTTCAGGATCAAAAATTAACTATCGAAATTGATTAAACACTCGCCAATTTTTTTTAATTATTTAGTAGCTTTCATTTAATTCTATATATTAGCTATTGATAGTATTAATTGGAAATTTACGCGTTTTTGCGTCATGGCGTTAGAGAAATAATCAATTCGATCCTATAAAAATTTAATAGCCTGGTCTAGACGGAAAGATTTATATACCCTAATATCCCTCTACTTATCAACTATTTCAAAATTTATTGCGGGATTGTTATAAAGTGCATCTTTCCCTTTCACGGGAGAAAATAAGATTTTGAATTTTATGTGGTTTTAATAAAAAATAGAGGAACTGAAACTTTTTCACCGTAGTAGAATAAATTCCTCTGAAAGTTAATGAAATATGTGGAGTGCTTTCTGGGTACAGTTACGGTTAACTTTACTAAAAATTTAATAAAATTAATTAAAATGTTTTGCGTAGTATGTAACGTTTTCTTAGTATTTGTATAAGTATGTACATTATAGTTGAAATTTTGCGCATCTGTGCCTATATTGCATGTTTGTTACAGAATTTATGTTATGTATTTATAATATTATTTGTCCCGCAGTGGACTGATCGTTAAGACACTATTCCCAGCAGATCACCGAAGTCAAGCATCACTGGCTACGGTGAGTGCGCGAGTGGGTGACCACTTGGATCAGCCTGAGTAGGGACCGAGGGTGTGCGGTATTGGTCCTCGTTAAACTGTTCTACCGTAAAGTGCTCGACTTCGCGTGCAGGTCGTCGGGCTACCGAAGCGGGTGTACCATCTCCTCTGCAGAGGATCACAATAGTTATGGCATGTCTTCGGATCATCCTCAGGGATGTTTCCTAGACCGTCGCCAATAGCCCATTGTGCAGCTCTAGTGCGACGTAAATGAACAACAACAACTTATAATATTATTTAAATTCTATATTTATCTTACTATTTATACACGGAGAAAGAAATTATACCAAAATCACCATATTTGTATGGTATAAAGACATTTCTGGTGAATGAAACCGCAATTGTAAGAATTAAACAAAAGTATATGGTATTTAAACCAAAATTATAGGTCTTATTACAATACTTTTAGTAACAAATACAAATCTCAAAAGTAAATGTACCAAAATAAATAGTTTTTATGTCTCGCTAATATAATTCGATAAAATTACTAGAATGATCTTTAGAACTATCAATCATTTTAATTTTTTTAGCCTTTTGATGGCTTTGTCTCCTACAGAATAGAAAGGTCTGCAATTCTACGATTCTTCTCCTTTTTCCTCTACAATCCCTCCTTCTTTAATGAGAGTTTATCTAAATGGTTTCAATCTAACTTAATTTTTCAATTACAACAAGGGTTAAAGGGACAAGAATAATGGGTACAAATGTTTAATTAAAATTTTCAAAAAATACTAGACTCAGATATATTATACTATAGTTACAGTCTTTTCCTTTCCCACCATATATAAGGTTGTTGGATTTATTTATTTATTTACGTACATATGCTGGTTTCTTTGTTGTTAATACGAGGGACAGCCTAAAAATTCTTTTCAGTTTGATAAACAGGTAGCGCAACTTTACGAAAGACAGGAAGAATATATAGACATGTTATAAAGGGATCCGAGCCCACATACATGCAGAGCGCTTAGCGGTATAACAATATTGTATGGCGAGGTTCAAGTAAAACAACCATATATTATTAGGTCCTCCATTGACACTAGGTGGTAACCTTCTATCAAACGCTTATTAGCATACAGGTAGTGGGTTCAATATTTTTGTGCTGTTCCATCTGGATTTTTTGCTATCTATTCCATAATTTGAAAAGAGACAAGCAATTATTTCCACTAAACACGCAACACTGTTTATGTATATAAACTAAATTTTTGTATTCACTGTCACACATCTATGGTTAACGCTTTGATTCGAATCCGGTATCTCAGTTTCAAATATCATTTGACTGGTGATAACTATTGTAGCAAGGGACTGGTGTAAAAATAAATAACAAACAAAAAATCATTACTGTTCCTATATTGTTTTTATTTATTATTGCACTTTTGTATTCAGCTTGTGTACTCATTACAAAACACTCTTTATAAGCCCTACTTAAAATCATGAAAAGATTACTCAAATTAGAGAAAACATTAAAAAAAATGAGTTTATTGCAACGCGAAGATGGGTGCTTTGAATTCTACCCTGTGCCAGGCTGCATTCGTATGACTTTCTTTGCATATGAAAGCTTCACAAAAAGTAAATAAATAGATGCATCTATGGTTACGGTGGGATTTGAATCTGCTACCTCTACTACATTTTAGGACGTTGGGACAGCCATGATGTAGTAGTTTTATTTCCTAACAATTTAGCTACTGATTTAGTTCAGCTTCGTCCCTGCATTTGTATTTTAACAAATACATATTTATTTATAATTTTATGTGAAATATAAGCTGTAAACTTACAGCTTATATGAGGAAAAAAAAAGCAATTGACCAACGAGAAACAAAACTTTCAAAAGTGTGCTGAATAAAATAGACAAATGAACAATTTTTGCGTGATATCAAACTAAAGTGACACTGTTAAAATTACAAAATTGTGCTTAAAATTACCGAATTTACTACCTAACATCATTGTAATAAAAAGTCATATGTTTTAAGTTCGCCGAAATGTCATTAGCATGAAGCTTAAGTGAAAAATTACTTTACTTTTTTTTGTATTGCCCAAAGAAACACGTTAAATTTAACTGCATTCTAAAAGTTTTAACCATAAATTTTTTCTCTGTATATTACATATTTAATATATTGCTTATATTATATATTTATTAGTGCTTGATAAAAATTTTATGATAGCATTCTTTTATATTCTTTTATAAATTATTGAATATTTGGCTCAATTATATATGTCATCCAATTAGGTACCTCGCGCTTGTTTCGTTCGGAAAAATGTGTCATCTGGTTAGTGTAACAGATTCCCATATTAAATTTACCATATTTCCAATGGTGTTTTAATTTGATTTACTTTATAACAAGTAAATTTCTAAACATTAAATTTAAACTTTCTGATTAGCAACCACAACAGATAATTGAATAGAATTTACTATTAGTTGAGTAGAATTCCATTCAATTTTAAATAATATAGTTTTCTAAGTAAATGTTATAAATTTCGCTCAAGGTAAAAGCTTAAATATTCAAAACAGTAAAGTGAAAAAAAACTATCAATGATTATCTTTATAATTTCCATTCCTTGGAAGATAAAAATCATATATAAAATCATTCATTTCATTAACATTCAGTTTTTTTTTCTCAGAAAAAGTGGAGCTTCGGTGGGAAACAAAATTTAAAATGACAAAAGGAAGAGTGTGCGCCTCTGTCTGCGTGTTTCTTTTATAACTCTAGAAAAGTAATGCTCTCTAGAACTCTAGATCTTGCTAAGAACTCTAAAACAGAACTCCTAGCTTTCAACTCCCTTTGATCAAGACTGAAATTTCTTTCACGTTCTTTATAAATTAATTACTTTTGAATCATTATGTCAAATAAACTCAGTGGATGAAAGAGCATGGATGTATAGTATCTCTACAGTTATTTGAAACAGCAATTTTATTGTGATTAGTTACATTTTTGAAACATGTTGCTGAAAACTAAATCTTTCAAATAAATTGTCACTAAAATATATGTCTACAAAAAGGCGAGATTGATGAAGAAAATTGTTTAATCTTGGTAAATTATAACTAGCATGAAATGAGTAGGCTTCCGGAAGCCGAAAAATAATGAATATTGTCCAACTTTATTCGGATGATCGGAACTTCCGAAAACGAGTTTTACTTAATATAATAGCGTAAATTCACCCGAAAGAACTGCACATAATAATAAATAAAACAAAATATCTGTGTCTGTATATACTATTAAGTGTTTATAGTTATGACTAATATCATTTTGTTGATTATTTACTCCCTTTTCCTCTCCGTACAAAAATCAGGTAATCTACCTTCTTTCAAAAAAAAAGTTAGACTGTAGAAAAGATGAACTATTGAAAGTTTAAAGTACCTTCTCTTGAAAGTGGAAAAGTTACAATAAAAAGTGAAAAAGGAACAACAATTGAGAATTAGAAAGAATAAGTTTTGAATGTGGAAAATAATAACAAATTAAAGTGAAAAAATCAATAATTGAAAATGATAACAATAATAATTGATAATAGCAAAAGTGATAATTTAAATTGGGATCGAATAATTATTTAAAGTAGGAAATAATGAAAATATAATAATTGAAAGCTTAAAAAATAATCACTGAAAGTAAGCAAAAAAAAATCTTTATTGAAAACGGGAAAAATAAGGAAATTGGGGAAAAATATTTATTAAAAATATTTTTTTGAAAAAAATATAAAAATAATGTTTGTTGATAATATAAAAAAAGAACATTATTTTTATAAAATAATTATATTTAAATTTGTCACAAATTTATGTTTCCTAATACTGCAAAACGTAACTGCTGAATATGCTAACGAGAAACTAATTATTTCTATCTAAAATACTTTTGAAAGCAAACCAAACTATTATCTAACTAATAATTGCATGTATAATTCTTTATAGGTTTAAATAGTTCTCAACCTTTATACACATACAACACATACTTTTTTTATTTTAATTATTTTTTTCAATTGTCTTTTCAATATTATTTCATTAGAACTTTGTTTCCCGACGAACAAATAACAATACAATCAGCACCAGAAAAACAATTTAATGACGCGTCATATTTTTTACGTGATAAGTGATAGTATTTTAATTACCGAGTGAAAATCATTAATCAAGAGTAATAAATTGTGATTATCAATTATTTTGAATCCCTCTGAAGGCATGCAATAATCAAAGAGTCATTAGAAAATATTCTGAAAACTTCTGAAACTTACATATATTTACCGCTGAGGTTTCTGAGATTATATGTATAGGGGAAAAAAAACATTGATCCTTTTTAATGATAATTTAAAAAGAACGAGTTTTCCCAACTTAATTACTAAAAAATTTCTTTGGTGGGATTAATTTGTAGTTTTGAGAAGCGTTGATTTAACTTTTCTTTTAGAATATTTGATCTGTGTTTAAACGAGTAATGAATGCAATCGGTTTCTATTTATCTAACAAAACAAAAATAAATTGTTTTTTTTTAATAAATATTTAGGAAATAGTTTTTTATAAAAATATATATGTAACTTTTTTAAATTAATAAAACTATTGGCATGGTTAGTAATGTTAAATTGTATTGATGCATTTTGACTTCACCGGAAATTTCGTAATACCAGTCAATATTTCAAAGAAATAGATTTCTATTATGTATTGTTTCATCAGCAACTTTGCACAATAATAGTTATCAAAAAAAACATTTAAGAAAGTACATTTTAGATTAGAAAGGAACATAACGAAGGTAAATTTATAAGGACACTTGGTTTCCATAACTTTCCCAATAATAATTTATAACAGTCGAAACTCATATGTCATAATCGTACTAATATTTGCCAAGAAAATATTAGCATCTTTGTGAGTTGCTGAGCTACAAACTAGATTTTTTAGTAAAACTTTCCGGAAATTTGTATGAAACAATGTTTATTAGAACTTTCCCAGTGTCTCAAACTGTCAGTACCCAAAAATACTATTCTAATTAGAAAAATAATTCCGAAGTTCAATCCAAGTTTTTTTTTCTTTTAATGGCGAGCACTTGGGGGTTGTCCCATTGGTCACAGAAATGCCAGAACTGCTACTCTCTTCTCGTTACCCAGTGGGCACCTGTGGCGAAGCCACGGCATTGCAGCAGCGTCGCCCACGTCACACAACCACAAACCAGTTTTTAGGGCGAGTCACATTCACACAATCACACACCAGGGCTAAAGAGAATACAAGGGCTAGTTCACTCCGCTCTTAGAGCTGAAGCTACGATTTCCCTCCTCATGACGTCACTGTGTCCACAGATCTCGGAGATCGCAAGCAAAGATATGATAACTTTGCATCTTTCTCTTTGTAAAAATAAGTTAGACTTTTTCTGGTTATTAGCCTTCAAACTTTACGTAATTAACACATTATTTCCGTTCATAAACATAGTTCAAAAAAAACTTTCTTGGTTATTATATTAAAAAAATACCATTTTAAACTTATAAAAATGTTTTGCTAGTTGGTGAAAATGACACGATAAATACTTTATTTTAAAAAGTTCAGTTTTAACTTTAACTATTAAGAAAAATGAAGGCATATATCGACACTTTTTTTATCTACATATTCTTTTATAAAGATAAGTTAAGTTAAATTTAGAATCCCTGATTTTAAAATATGTCGTTAATAGCAATTTGTTCATACTTAATCATTAGGAAACATCAACCTTAAACGCTAATTACTGAAACAAAATAATAATTTAGGTTCATAATGACATTAGAAATTTTACAATTGTTTATAGACATTTAAATTTACGATGATATAATTTATAGATATTTAAATTGAAGAGAATATAATTTTTAAAAAAAATCATAAATATTTAGAATAACTACATTAAAAAATATGTTATGAAATTAGGAGAATTTCAACTATATACTATATATTTTATTTATACTTTTTATTTACATTTTAATTTTCTTTGACTTTATCCATTTTTTAATTCTTTTCACCTGCCTTTCTTTATGAAGTAACGAGGCGGTTTCTATTTAGATAATGAATTTTTATAAAAGTTCTTTACGACAGAATAAACGTATTGCTGTTTTATATTAACTGTGTCATTTCGGAATCCATTCTTTACATAGTTGTTCATTTACTTTAGGGAACACGCGAAAAATTATACTTTTTCCTTTTGTTTTTATATCAGAATTTTTGCAAGTTGCAATCGCGCAAACTGGCATTTCGATAATAGTTTTAAATTCTTGTAAATTCACTGCAAAAACTGAGGAAAGTCATTATAGAAAATAACAAATGTCTTAGAATATCTCGCAAAAAGAAATGATCCAATATTAGTTAGAGCTAGTAAGGCCAAACGCTCCGTTCTTGAAGTAAAAGTGCGAGCTTTGCGCCAAAGTGACGTCACTAGAGTGACGTCAGAGGATCGGCGCGGCAAGAGATACTTCAAAGGAGTGAACCAGCCCTTCTATTCTCTTTAGCCCTGATCACACACAATGGAGAAAGGCCATAGAACACAGAGAGAAAGAAACATCCATGTCCTGAGCAGGATTCGAACCCGCGACCAGCGGCTCTGTAGTCAGGCACGCTAACCACTCGGCCACCAGGTCGGCGTGTAATCCAAGTAAACAGAGAGATATACATTTTATACATGTGGATTGTTAATGTTGTTCTGGTAATGAAATTTGAATATTTAAAGAATGTTAATCATGTATCACAGTCTTAAAAATTCGTTGGAAAGCCGGAGCTAATTATCGTAAAAATGCCTACATTAATGGATGCAGCGTTAAAATGGTTGTTTGGTCACATATCATTTTACAAAAGCACCAAATCCGGAGGTCCCCGCAACGTGTGATGCCTGTCCAAATGCACTTTTTCAGAATAGAGGACACACTTAGTTCATTTTCCAAGAGACAGTAAGCGTTGAATCAGTTGAAATATCAAAGGTATCAATGATAGTAATGGCGCTGAATGAACTGTCATTATGATGAATCACGGTGCTATCTCCGGTGAAAACCTGAAGAATGCCCTGCCTCAAATCAAAGTATAGTTAATTTTATAACCGGTTTTGTGAAGAGTTGACCCAATTCTGAGTTTACGACTGTTAATGTTCAACTCCATAGCCTTGTAATTTTGAATCCGACCCAGAAGACATAGGAACTCTTAGAATAATAACTGGGGTAAACAGCCTTTCTAGAGGACTCTTTGAAGAAACTATCCCGTCTAGGGTTTACATGGGGAAATAAACCACGAAAACCTCCCATAGTTAGTCTGATGCCAAATTGATTCTAACCCATGACCATCTACTTCTGAGGATATTTTACGCCAGCACTTTGGTCGGTGTGAGGCAGAAGCAGATTTCGTATCAATAAGCCACAACTGGGATTCAAATGTGATTCACCCAGTTGATTCACCTATATATCCCCTGAGTCACCACTGCTCAAATAAAAGTATAGCTGCATATCTGTAAAGTAAAGGCAACTGGTGCGCAATGCTGGTCCTTTCCTCAACAGAGTGTCATTATTCTCTAACTTATGAAGCCTAGTCCTCCACGATCCCATAAATATTTAACTATTTACACAGATAGATTAAGAACACACAAACAAATTATGCTACTCTGAATTAACTATAATTCTAGATTCCATAATTATTATTCCAGTGGAAAGTTCATAAAATCCATTTATTTTTACCGCTAAATATTGTACCGTAATATTTCTAGTAGTATTTATTTAATTAGAGTGATTCACAGTGACCTTATGATAAATATTATTCTAAAAATTACATAATATCACATTTTTTGTTCCGTAGCGTGCTCAGTTAAGAATGAAATTTATGAAAAAAAAGTACCAGCACACTAAGCGTCACTTCATTTTACCGTAATTGTTTTAGACAGTAGTGTAATATTTTTTTCTACAACTAATGACGTACTCCTTCGTACGAAAATTCAATCGAACTGTTTACTGACTGTTTATCGAAATTGTTTGCCTTGTACCTCTGGAAGCCGAAAGAATTCCTTTAATCATTTCAGTTCTTTCCAATTTCCTCACTTTCCCCAGTTGTTGTAGTTAATTTTACGTCGCACTAGAGCTGCACAATGGGCTATTGGCGACGGTCTGGGAAACATCCCTGAGGATGATCCTTCGCAATTTTGATCCTCTGCAGAGGGGATGGCACTCCCGCTTTGGTAGCCCGACGATCAGCACGCGAAGTCGAGCACTTTACTGTAGAACAGTTTAGCGAGGACCAATACCGCACACCCTCGGTCCCTACGTAGACTAATCCAAGTGGTCACCCACCCACACACTGACCGCAGCCAGTGATGCTTGAATTCGGTGATCTGCTGGGAACCATGTCTTAACGATCAGTCCACTGCGGGACCTCACTTTCCCCAGATTTATTTGATTGTACTGTGTTATACCCAAACATGTTTTCACGCACACTTTTTTCCCGCACAAACCTGTGCAGAAGTGTATGCCGGTGTCAAATTGTAGAACAGACTGCATAAATTAAAGAAGGGCAGCATGTAAAGACGCATCCAGGTGTTTGTTGGGATTCGAACCCACGAACGCCATACTTCAGAGCGCTTTACTCAAGGACAATATTCTTGACTCCAGATGTTCCTTATACACCGAATATAACAAGCTTATATTGTGTCACAAAATAAATTTGAAGCACGCACAAAGAAACAGAAAACTGTCAGAATAAAATATGGCATGATTATATGACATGATACATGATTATATGACATGATACTATTATTTATATGACATGATACTGTGTAATCCGTGCTTCGAAGCACTGATGAAAGTGCTTTTGAAAATCATGGTAACTTATTGCCATTAATTCACACGCATATTGTTTTTTTATATATATGAGGTTACATATTTATCAATTATGTCAAATTGTTCCACGTATATTTTAATAAACTACTTATAAATTAAAATTTGCTTGCCTTTTTTTTGTAGTACTTCCTCAAAGCATTTCAACTTAATAAAAATGCTAAATAAAAATTCTTAAAATGTTATGTAAAATTAAAACAATGTAGTTCACAATTTGGAGAAAAATCTCCTCTAAATAAAATTTTTGGGTTGAAATACATTGCAATTCAATCAGATTATAAATTGTAAATATGATTTAATTTAATTATTTGCGTCATCATTGAACGCTTTCAGTAAAATATCCCACTGATACAATTTATAAGAGACCAGAATTGGATCTCGTGACAAATGATCTCTCTGACAGCTAGAAACTCTGGTGGTTTAGGTGCAAGCATACTCGTTGCCTAATGAAACAACTCGGATTCAAATTTCTCAAATTACTGGGTTATCCCTCTCTAGCTCTCACCAGACCACGTAATTCTCAAATGTAAACAGATCATGGATTATAATCCTCTTGTGTACAGAGTATTCTTGGGGGATTTTCATAATTTTTTTGCAATTTTTAACGTAAATTCTAGTGGATTTCACTTAATATACGCATTGCGACGGTGACATTTTGAGGGCTGTATTAGGCTGTGAATTAGCTGCTAAAGCTAAAATTTTTGACAAAAATATTTATGAAGCTTAAAAAAAAAATTTAACTTTCCAACAATAATACCCTTTTGTCTAACTGAAATCAGGAGGGGATTTGAAAAGATAAACTTAAAACATTTATAAGTTACTCAGAAAATTTGTGAAACTAAATCTTCTGCTGTATTAACAATACTAACAACTAAGAGGTATACGTTGCGTTAATTAGATTAAAATGAAAAAAAAAACGGGAATCGAGGACAAATAAAGTACAGGAATGGACATACTGTAGTTTCGGTTATCTAAACAAGAACATTCTTCAGTGTTATTTGTTGTGCAGATTCTGTGGAAGGCTCTTATTTAGACAACCGAAACTATAGTATGTCCATTTCCGTATTTCATTTGTACTTTACTCATGTTTTTTTTTTCATTTTACCAATTACATTGCTTTTAAATAAAATTTAAGTACCAATTAATATACTAATTTATGTTTACACTTTCAATTAAATCGTAGTAATCATATTATCAAGCAAAACAATTTATTGAAACAACGCAATTGAAGAAAAAGATTTTAAAAAAATTTCACAATAAGTCCCAGACAAGTATTTCCATCTAACCTTTCAGTATCATATAGCACATTTCATAAAAGCAGGTTAGGTACCTGGAGCAAAAAGGAAAAAAATACCTGCCCGTTTTCCAAATGGGAATTCAGTAAATAGCAATTTAAGCTTTTTAGTGAGCATTAAGTATTCAAGGGTCATAATGGAATGTAATTGCCCCACAGTGAACTGATCGTAAGGACACGGTTCCCAGTAAAACACCGAAGTCAAGGCTGTGGTCAGTAGGCTGGTGGGTGACCACTTTGATCTGCCTGCGTAGGGACCGAGAGTCCTCGTATTAGTCCTCGCTAAACTGTTCTACTGTAAAGTGCTCGACTTCTCGCTCAGGTTGCTTGGCTACCAAAGAAGGGGAGCCATCCCCTGTGCAGCGGATCAAAATTGCGATGGCATGTCTTCGGATCATCCTCGTGGATGTTTCGCAGACTGTCGCCAATGGCCCATTTTGCAGCTCCAGTGTGACGTGAATAATGTACCTACTGTACCTACTGGAATGTAGTTTATAACATACCTTAAGTCAATCAATTGAATTTAAGAAAATATCGACATGCCATTACTCGTAAGTACTATCCTTGAACTCGAACCTAATACCTATAAAACTCAAGTTACAAAGAAAGTTACATCCAGTACTCGAACCTAATACCTATAAAACTCAAGTTACAAAGAAAGTTACATCCAGTACTCGAACCTAGTACCTATAAAACTCNTTTGAATTATTTACTGAAAAGTTTCGCAGACTGTCGCCAATGGCCCATTTTGCAGCTCCAGTGTGACGGGAATAATGTACCTACTGTACCTACTGGAATGTAGTTTATAACATACCTAAAATCAATCAATTGAATTTAAGAAAATATCGACATGCCATTACTCGTAACTACTATCCTTGAACTCGAACCTATAAAACTCAAGCTACAAAGAAAGTTACATCCAGTACTCGAACCTAGTACCTATAAAACTCAAGTTACATAGAAAATAAAAGCAACAATTGCATAAACTAGGAATTTGTTGTCTTTCAAATAAACAAGGTTATGATGTAAGGCCTTGATAGTTGCGCATGAACTTCGTGAATCTTCTATTTAAAGACGATGACATTAAGATTAAAAAAAATTAAAGAAAAGAAAACTAAAATTTAATAGATAGAGTTTATCGAAGTACTTTAACAATATCTCTATATTTACAGTCTTTATTTTCTCTTAAAAAATAATTTTTCATAACATTCCATTGTATGAAAAATTCAAACAACTGCTGTCTGCCTTAGAACAAGACATTTCAAATCATATTTACTTTGTAACAAAATAAATACTCTATGGAGCCAATATTTTTTCGAAATTGAAACAAGGCTTTTGTGCAACGCTACATCTATTATTCATAACAGAAAAATGTCCAGCTACCGGACAATCCGGAGATATTAAATTCCAATACATCTGCTCCCGGACACTAGATGGCACCCCTCAGGCCTCAGTGGAACAATCCTCGTTCGATCACAGCAAAATATTCCCTGTCTTTGCTTTAACAGTAGCCAGGAGAACTCCGAGCTGGATTGAACAGACAACCGGACTTTTCCCGGATAGCTGAGAACAAAAACACTGATCTTATCCCACTTATTGCTTTTTTTCAGACGACATTCAATTTCCTCCATGCATTTTGATGAGATTATTAAGAGTGGGTGCTCTGATACAGTCAGGGATAAAAATCCGGATTTTCCATGTTCGAATCTTTGTCGGATTGTTTGAGTGAGGGTGCTCGAAAGAGATGTATCTGCATTTTATTCCCGGATAATTTAATCAGATGTGTGAATTCATTGGAGTGTTAAAATGAACGGATTACAATTGTGCTGGGATTTTAAATTATGGATTATTTTTGCGCAAGTTTTGTGGATGTATCTTTTTAACTTCAAACCTGTGATAGGTAAGTAGAGACAATACGTAATGTTTAAAGGGGCAAAATAAATATATAATAGGTAAATCGTTGAAATTCGTTCTGGAATTTCATTTACCAGATTCTTTAAAATTTATTTGAATTATTTACTGAAAAGGTTTTTGCTTTTTTAAACGCAGTTTATCGTGTTAAAGATTTATTTTTTTAACCAGTAAGTTTCTCATCTAACCATATAATATTAGATAATATATTGCTTTTATAATTTATGAATGCTTTCTTCTTAATTTAAATCTAACGAATAACATGTCTGTATATTAGAGTAATAAAATGTACGATACTTTACGTTGTACAATTTAGGAGATACTTTTTATTCAATAAATTGAGATATAACCTTCTCAAATGGTTTTATCACTAATATATATTAATTTATAATATGAGTACTGTTTTTACCATAATATTACATTTATTGTTGTAATAATATTAATAATAAATTATTCTTATTATAATAGTATTCTTAATCATACTTTTAACAGAAATAATAATCGAAACCTAAAATAGTTTTCTTGGTAAGGTAACATGCCAATTAAAATCATATGAATTATTTTATGACAGTTTCATTTCATATCAATCTTATTTCCTTTATTTTTTATTTTATTATTCATAGACTATGTATTTCCATAATTCGATCACGCACATAATTTTTAAAAATACAATTCTAATTATATTTCTTATAAATTTTATTCTGAATATATTTTTCTCCATTATAACAATGATAATATAAAATAATAATAATTTTTATTAATAAGGCTTTTGATAAATCTATTATGCTATTCACAAACTTTTCTAGTTAGAATTTCTTCAAATAATTCAAAAATCTTTTTTAACTGATATATAATGCGTTTAAAATGAATAAATAGAGATATTAAAAAATAGTGTTATTTTTTAATATCCCAGTATCTTGTTATTTTGCCATAAAAATCATTTTTTAACAATTCTGAAAATCAATAAAATTGTCTTTATGATTTTTAAGTATTTAACAAAATGTTAACCATATTTAATTTAATACATGATATAAATAAGTGGTTTATGTTTATTTCCCGTTTAGTATGAGGTTAGTAATATGATTTACAAATGTTTCTAGATATTAATAGGAATAAATAAAATTCTGCATGCAGCAGTTATAAGCTTCTTATGAAACATTTCAGCAATTATTTATGCATTAATATATGAGTTATTTATCTGTTTTAACTCTATGTGGTCAAGTACAATGCATTGAAATTTTAAAACACACTCTATAAAAAAACAAAAAATTTTAGTATTGCTCTTTAGTATCACTTTTAGATCATTATCGTTTAAACTTTTAGATCTATAGGCTTATATATTATATGCAGACTACGTTGCTAAAAAACTTATATTTTCTTCAGAGATAAACTTATCCATAGAAATGTTTTTTTTTACATTTAATTAATGTTTTTAACTGATTAAAACTTATTACTTATAACTTCAATTTTTTTTAAAATTGAAAACTATAAAAAAATAACAAATTTACATAATTTTTAATTTTTTTTTTAAACATTAAAGCAATTTCATGATTATTTAAAAAAACATATATATTTGGATAATCATCATTTAAAATTCATAAGGAACAGAAAAGATGTAAAACTTATAACGTAACTTAATTTTTATATTTTGGAAGAGAATGGTAAAAAGATTTTAACAAAACTACTTTTTCAATGTTACTGTAGAAGTAGTAATAGATATATGGCTCTGTAATCATACGCAGTTACATACATTTCATGGTGTATTTCTTAAAGTAATTTTGCTGTTGATATCATGTATTACCAACAGCAAAAGTTGGTATCATGTATTACCATGCATTGCATCTTGAAAATGCACAATGAAAATTCTGATACCGTTAAACCTTTGACCTCTTCAAGTAAATCAATTTATGACCGAAGTTATCCTTTTTCATTGTGCATCGCATTTATTGAAAGAAATAAACTAAGAAAATATTTTACACATATTAAATGAGTTTAATTAAAATTCCCTAAAGATTACTTCTTAAAAATGTGCTAAACAATTTATCGAAAGTTTATAGTCACATATGATTTCTATTTTATTTTATTCATTTATTTTTCTTTTTAATTTTAATACTTATAAATCTACTTTAAACTACGGTGCAACATTGCAAATAATTAATGATATTGCTTTATTGGAATTATTCATTTTCGATTCAGATAAATTTGGATAATTTTATGCATGATTACAAGCTATCAATTACTTGAAATGATAATTAAAAACGTTAAAACGAAACTTTTTTACAAATGTAATTGGGTCATAAAATAGTCATATTTTATTATGTTTAAATTCATGGTTATAATTATTAATAGTTAATTGTATCCCTGATCTACAATCACACTTAATTATAATTTATAATTACAAATGCATGTGATATATGATCTCAATTCCACCCGCAGATAATTTTGACACAAAAATTCCTATTTTTCTCTTTATGATAAAGCTGCTAAGAATTTTATAGAAAATTATCTATGACCGATAATCATAATACACAATCATGAAATAATGTATAACTTAATATTTTGTTAGGTTACATTTAAATGTCAATTTTTATTTTTAAAAATGATAATTATAAAATTGTAATGACACTATTGTGTTACATTATTTTAATTGGTTATGATAAAAGAATTATTTATTTATTTATTTTTCGTAGGAAAATAGTTAGTACATAATTGTAATAACACTATATTTAATAACAAATATTTATATATTTGTCTGTAAAATACTTGTTTTCTGATTGAAATTTTATTTTTAATGATCTTCTAAATGAAGAATGCTGTATTTAGTTGCCACTCAGCATATTAGAGTGAAATAATTTAAAAAGACCTGAAAATACCTAATGAAAAAGAAATACCTAATAAAAGAAAAAAAGAAAATTTTTTTTAAATGAAACTATCTTTGCATCTGCTCTTCTTATAGGAAAACATTTATTTTATCATAAAATTATATCTTATCTCTATTGAAAGAAATAGAGGAAAATTATATTAAATTTTTATATTAAATATTATTTATGTGACTTTGACATAATTATTTTAAAAATTAATAACTCTGCAGATGTGGTTCACTATTGATTAAATACATGGTAATTTGTATCAAGTCGGTAATTTGTAATCAAGTATTTGCTTGCAATTAAGAGCAACAACAATCGTAAAGTATAAGTATCTGGTATCTTGATAACATTTGTGGTAATAAATTATGATTTATATGCAATTGCTGATAAAAATAAGTTTTTAAATATAATTTAACTGTAATTAATTATAACTATTATTTCCTACCTTTTATCAAATCTTACAGTTTTGTGAAACATTCATAAACCTCCTTCTCATAGACATTAAATAGAAATGTAACTTAACAACTTGATCAAATTTAAATATTGTGTATTGTGCTAAAAATTAAAAAATGGACCACTATTCATCCTAACTATTGATCCTAATCATCGGATTTTCATGTTCTAGGACTTAATCTTAATGGTCCAAAGGGGTGATCACTAATATGCTTATTAATTATCACTAATATATCACTAATATGCTATTTAAATATCGGCTGAACTAATGCAGCCAATATTTAAAGTTACGAAATCAGACACAAAAATGAACTTTCTCTGAATAAACATACTTTTTTTTTGAACGAATTCGGATTTCTGACCCCCAAAATATAGGGGCAGCCGCATCTGTAACTTATAATTCTTATTTTTTACTCAGGAAAGTGGTCCGAAGTGTGGACCCCTTAATGTGAATTTTATTTTTTATGTATTTTGCCATACCTCAAGAACTTTTGAAGTGAATTCAATTTTTTTAGAAATAACTATAAAATTCGCTTATCCAAAGATAATTCTATACAAAATATCACTTTTAGTAAATATTTTTTATTATTTTTTATAATAATAACCGAAAAATGTTGAATTGTAAGTTTTTCACATCATTTTAAAGGATGTAATTTCAAATGGCAAAATAAAAATTTTGAGTGAAATCGTTGAACTATTTCCTGAGAAATTAAATCTCGGACTTAACTTCCTGAAATTCAGAGGAACAATTTGGCCAATTTCGTTCAACTTTTGTATTTTGCCATTTAAAATTACAATCTTTAAAATAGAGTTAAATATTGTCAACCTTAAAATTTAAAATGTTTCTACCATTTTTAAATAAAATAATAAAAGTAATAAATACTCACTAAAATTTATTTTTCCATGGTATCTAAATATATATATATATGACTGCATATGTGACTAAACAAATGTTACAATTGTTAGCAAGAATTTTTCAATTCACTCAAAAATTTATCGAAATATGGAGAAATATCCAAAAAGTAAAATCGATATTAAGTGGTCCAAACTTTGGACCACTCTCTTGATCAAACTGTTACAACTGAACAATTTTACATAATTGACCATATTTGCCAGATTGCTACTGTCCCCTATATTTTAGGAGTCAAAAATCTGAATCCGTCAAAAAAAATTATGTTTATTCAGAGAAAGTACATTTTTGTGTCTGATTTCGCAACTTAAAATATCGTCTGCACCAATTAATAAGCATATTTGGGGTCATCCTCTCAAACTATCGAATCCTAGAACGTGAAGATCCGATCAATAGATCAAAAGCTTTTCAGAGTGTCCCGTTTATTTTTTTTTTGCGCACTCTAATTATCTTGCTTATGTCATACGCCAAGATTTATAGTTATTAATGGTGAAGCAATCGTTACTAAAGAATTTTCTCTTTAAAATTTGTTTCAAGTATGCTTGCCTCATACATTGATTTGTGAATTGATAGTTTTGATAATAATAATCTATATTATTATTTTATATTTATGAACACTCATAATCTGCATGAGATGATAGCATAGAGAGTAGTTCACGTGCATTGATAATAATTCAGTGTTTCTTTTCTTAAATCTTTAATTAAAATTCTTTAAATGCTTTATTGTTTATTAATAAACATAGAAATTCAAAGCATTGAAAATAATAGTATCGCAAAACCCTTCCTATCAAGTAATTTGAAAGGCATCCTAATTTTTAATCAACCGAATTATATTTATGTAACGACTTAGTTCTTTATTTTCTTCTCCTAATAAAACTTGTAAGTGCACAAATTAGGGAGTTCTTTTATCATCTCATAATAGAACCAAAGAAAGCTAAACAAATTACTTTAAAGAAAGTCATCATTTCTATTTCTAATAGGCTACTTTCACAAGCATTTTCCGTAGTTGCTATTGTTATATTGCTAAATTTAGCACTCTTTTGTTAACATTTTCAGTCTTTATGTTTTATTTGTGCATGAATTTATTTTTTATATTATAATTTTCTTAAATTTTATTTCACGATTTTAGAAATTCCCTCTTGAAAAAACTGAATTAATATATCACAATAAAATTTATTAAAATAAAGATTCATAGCAACATCGGCTGGTTTCAATGATAGATGATACGTTATTAGATAAAAGTATTATTTAAATACATTAAAAAAAGAATGTTTGCTTTAGTTTCATGTTTAGATAAATCATTTCTATCTTATTTTAGAACTAGTAATAACCAGTCTATTTCTGCTGCTGTAAAAGCACCAGAAATCTGAAAATGCAAGGAAAACAAAGCATTCATTTGATTTTATGTCCATTTCAATAAAATGAAAAAAGGTCTACCATTAAAACAAGACTTTTCATATAAATATGAGATATCAGAAAAAATTTCATTTAAGGTGTTTTATTAAATGAAAGACAATAATTATTGTTTTTCCTGTAATTATCATTACGGTTGTTACTCCCCTGATATAAAATAAAACGTATTATGTAAATCAATTTTAAACTACAACTTAAAACTGGAATTTATATATTTATCTGTTTGAAAATATTTTATCAATACGCAATATGTCAAAAAAATAGATAGCTTCGATTTGGAGTTAACTATTAATGGATGTATTTTTTCTAATGGCATTAATTATACATTTAATTATACATCTTTATTTTTCTACTGTCACGAGACAAGATATGTATGAGGTCATAAATGTTCTACTAGTCATTCTGGTTAATGTACGTCAAACATTTCATTTCTACGTTGGTTAAATATATATTTAAAATATGTCTGTAAATATAAGAGGGCTAATGACAAAGAAAAATATAACTGAGTACGAAAGGTTATTAATGAATAAAAATTGATTTACGACAAAATAAAATAAAGTGAACTATATTTTACATTCAGAAATTCGCCTTCGTTTCACTTAAATAATGATAATTAATGAATCGTTATTTGAGATTTTTATACTGTAATCATATCATTAGGAAGAAAAAAAACAATTAGAACCTAACTTTTGGTCAAAGAAGTTTAAAGTTTTCCGTTTTCATTCGTTTGTATGACAAAATTTCGATCAAGTTAAGAGGACATACACGTAAATTGTTCTGACCATCAGGCCACTCCTGAGCATATATCAGATTGTCTGGAGGGTTTTCAGACAAGATCTTTGTATAAAAACTATGTCTAGTATTCTTTCTTGTATGCTTTGTAGTATTAGACTTTCGTAGAGTGACAGATTTTACAGACATGATTTAGCGTTGCTAAGCAATGGGGTATGCAATTTTTTTTCATTGTCGTCACTGAACTATATAAACATTTGGAATTGATGTAACTCCAGTACTGTGTCTTTACGCAATATGACCGTTTTAAAAGCGAATAACATGTTGTTCGCTAATAACTTCAAATTATTGAATAAGAAGAGAGCAATCTTGACCCTCAATAGGCATTAAAATTCACTAATACCTAAAAACTAAATCTCATACGTAAATTTTAATTGAATTTGTTAACGCGATATTCTTTTGAAAAAAATATAAAACTTACTTTGCTTTATAACGAACTCTATTCTTTAATAGTTATAATATTATGATAAACACGTTACTTGAAGTTAGGAATAATGTATGGTTAATCATATTAGCGCTTACAAAAAAATGGTAAGATAAAATATGGTGCTCTGGCAAATATGTAACAAAATTTTTTATTCTAGCCCAACAAGTACTTTTCTAGGTACTTTTCTGTTATTTACAAGTATATCCACAAAAAGAAATTACACATTGCTTAATTTTGAAGATTCCACATAAAACTTCATGATGATTTCTTTTACTATAAATCCGTTCCTTACTACTCAGAGAGGAAAATGTATGGTCAAAACTACCAGAATATGGAAAATATTCCCCTTTTTCTGGAGAATGAAACTCTCGAAACTTTTACAAAGTACTATAGTAAAGAGTTTGGCAAAATTAAAAATAAAACATTGTTTTTTAATATGTGATAAAATATTTCTGTAAATTATATATATCTCATAATGTTTTATAATATTTCTCTAAATACAGTATTGTCAATTTTTTAAATATGTAAATGCTCCCTTCGTAGAAATTTGTTACTGCTGACAATATCACACTGATAATGCTGTTCATATTATACACAGATATAATAAGTGTTGAAAATTATTATACACAGAAACAATCTGTTTGATTTGTGTATTGTATGGAAATGCCATTTCTATTCTAAACCTGGTAGATAAACAAAAATATATGGTATTTAAATAATTAATTCGTAAATATTTCCGTTCCTAGTACCGTATACCCGAAATTCTGGTTTGTAAAATTATAGGTCTTATAACCACACACTTGGTGAAAAATACGAAACTAAAAAGTAAATTTAATCGAATAAATGTTTTTAGTTCCTTTCTCTAAGTCTTCTTAATAAAAGTACCAAATCTTACTTCATTTAACAAAATTTAACATTTTTGTAGGACAATATTTAGTGCTAATTTCTGGCTCTATGTATTCCCATAAAGCCAGAAACATGGTAAATTAATAACATAGTAGTTTTGACTATACTTTTCTCTCCAGTTATTCCACAGAATTATTTAGCTATTGAGTAAATTAACCAAGATTATCTACTAAATTACAAAAATTAGTCTATTTCTCAAATTACTTAGGTAGTCTGAAAACTAACTAAACATTATGCTTATTATCTATTAGGAATTGTAACTGTGAAAATGAGATCTTTTCAGAAACAACAGCAAAGTTTAGAATAATTAATTAATAAATTAATAATTAGTAATATAAATTAATAATAATATATAATAGTATAAATTAATAATTAATAATTAGTTAATTAACTTTTTTTTTTGTAGTCAAAAATATCAGACTGCTACAATCAATCAATCAACACATTATTTGAAAAAGTCGATCATCAATCAGTTTAAAATCAATAATGCAGATAATTAACAGTCCTTAAGTATTATTAAAATTAAGGAAATGTGCATAGTCTCATTTTTTTAAATCTAAAGAATCAAGTCCATAAATAACATAAAAAAACCAACAAATAAATTGATAAAATGAGGGCGACGTACTCTTAAGATATTCTGTTACAGAAAACGTAAATGCGTATATTACTTAGAGAAATCGTAAAAAATTATTGTTTTCGCACTTTAACGGACTACCCTAGATAATCGGCTAGAGTGCATATTAACGGCTTCCTGTGTTGTTCTTCAATGTACATGCAAATTAAATTGCGTTTAAACTTTAAAAATGTTAAGCTGATCTAAAATACGAAAAAAATTAAATAAAACACGAAAGAAATATATTGTCAGAACGGAGAAAATAGAGTATTAAATATTAATTTTTTGAAAATGTATGACAATTGTTATATTTTTTAACTGTGCCTTTTTAACTCTTAGCTTGTAGTTTAAACACAGCTTGAAAAACAAATTTTAAAATATTAACAAGGCGATGTATATTTATTTTCTCACAATCATTTCTCTGTCTGCCTGCTTACTTCAGCATTATTTTAAATATTTACTTTATTTTTATCATTTGCTATCTTCCTGAAATTCTCTTAATGCAACTTTAGAATTTTTTCATGCAGATTTTAAAATGCTTTAGATATTTTCCCCATTTGAGTTTTTCGTGAATATTTTAACAATAAATAAGCGAACGAATTTCTATATAATGCAGAAAAACTAAGTAAACCAACCGATTATAGTTATAGTAGAATATTTACTACGTTATTCATGTCTATAATCATTATTTAAAATACAATAGAGCATTATTATTTATTTTACTTAACCCATGAATATTAAAGTTAACAAATCATTTATTCTTACGCAATCGTATTTATCAATATTTATCCAAATATAATTACTAACTCTAGCTTATATATTTCTCATCGAATCTTTTACCACGCATCTTATACCTTCTTGTTTTTCTTACTTATATAAAATTCCTTTTGTTTAATCTTTGTAACTGTAGTGTAACAATTTATTCCCTGTGCAGAATGCTTAGAAAATAAAATTATTTTATAATAATGAAACTAAAGGGATTCTGTTTTAAAAGATGATTCACCTAGAATAATTTTTTATCTTATGATTGGATCCTCGCGTACTCAATGTTAATCGCTTGATGAGGTGAACTTAAATATGCTAATTAATTAGTACAGACGATATTTCGGGTTCAAAAATCAGACCAAAGAATGCAATTTCTTTGAATAAACATTTTTTTTTTATTTAACGGCTTTAAATTTCAGCTCTTCAAAATATAAGGCATAGATACAATCTAAGAAATATAGCCCTAATAATATGGTGAGGATAGTGGTCTATTGTTTGGACCCCTTAATGTTAATACCTTTTGCGAATTTTGCCATATCTCAAGAATTTTCTAAGGGGATTAAGGATTCCCTGCTTACAATTATAAATCATATTCGTTTATGCAAAGATAATTCCATGCAAAAAATACTTGTATTTTTTTTATTTTATTGCCGAAAAAAACTGTGAATTGTAAGGCATAGAAATGTTTATACCGTTCTTAATAATGTAATTTTATTATGAAAAATACAAAATTTGAATTAAATCGTTTGAAATATTACTGTAATAAACACTGGTTCAGATCGGTATTGAACAAATGTCTTCAATTGGGTTCCTTTCCAGATGCTTGGAAAAAAGCCTCTGTCTGCCTGATTCCTAAGCATGGCAAAAATCCTCAATTACCGCAGAGCTATCGTCCAATCTCTCTGCTCTCTACCTGGGGTAAAATTTTGGATAAGTTGATTGCTGAGAGATTAATCTATTTTTTAGAAAACAATAATATCTTACATGAAAATCAATTTGGCTTCAGGAGAGGCAGGGGAGCGGATGACGCGCTTAAATTTGTTGTGGACTATGTCACAGCTGCTAAACACGAAGGTAAACATACAGTGGGCGTCGCCATGGACATTAAAAATGCTTTCGGCTCTGCCAGTTGGAGGCTGCTTAAGCAGGAATTAAATAGTTTGGGTTTGGGCGACTCGGTGCTGGCTGTGGTTTTTGATTTTTTAAACAATAGATATGTTTGTTTTAATCGAAATGATGTTCTTATAGAATCACCAACCAATGTTGGGGTACCCCAGGGCTCGTCCCTGGGACCCATTTTATGGCTCATACTCATTAATTCATTGATCGTCAATTTGAACTATTATGATTGCAGTTTGTTTGCTTTCGCCGATGGCGTCTTTTTACTGATGAAGCATTCAATACTCTATAGAATCGACAAAATAGGCACAGATATTATACAGTCTCTTACGGACTGGGCCAGGGAACACAGCCTTGTTTTCGCACCTGATAAGACAAAATTGATCACATTTCTTAAAGACGCCAAATGTCTTAGAAGGCAACCGCGTATCAAAATGGCTGGCACAACTACTGCCAATATTAAACCAGTAAAAACACTTAAATATCTTGGCGTGATTTTTGACCCTCGGTTGAGCTGGTTGCCACATCTCGAGCAGTTAAAGTCCGATGTCGACATCTTTTACACCAAACTGAAACAGTTCAGTAGAGCCACCTAGGGCTTGTCCCCAAACATTCTTAAGCAAATTTATCTCCGAGCTATTGAGAAAAAAGAGCCTCTGTATGGTATAAAAATAACGTGAAAATTAATAAGAAGTTGAACTCCATATAGCGCATCCCCCTTCTAAATATCACCAAATGCTACTCCACCACCAGCACAGAGGCTCTCCAAATTCTTGCTGGTATTCCCCCCATAGACCTAAAAATTAGACAGACTTGTACTATAAAGAAACATCGGTGGACGCGAGATAAGCAAATCATTTTCGATAGCGATTTCCAAATCAGAGAACTAGATGCCTTACCGATAGATACCCCAGTACACCATAATCCCTTGGATCTCAAGATGATAGAAAGGGGCTACAGCTCACCGAGGGGAGTGAGTTATGAAATCTATACTGACGGCAGTAGAAGACAAATAACAAATTCGGATGCAGGGTTGACCGAGGATAAAGCAAAGGAGAGTGGGCTGTGGTTTCTTGGTGAAGCTTAATAACAACACCATTTATCAACACTGTGCTAGACTTAATAACAATGCAAGTGTATACCCCGCCGAACTCACTGCCATCAAACTTGCAATCACATGGGCAAACGCTGAAAATATTAATGCATTTAATTTATTCTCGATTCTAAATCCTCGCTGCAGTCGCTAGAAAACCCAAGGCACTCTTCTTGGCGTATCCTCTTTCAAAACCACAAATCAATTACAGACTGAGGCAGGTAAGCAACGCAATTTGGCAGGACAGGTGGTCAACCACAACAAATGGGAGACATACCTATATCTTCTACCCAATGGTCAAGGAGAATAGACTCTCCAGCGATTTCTTTCTTAATCAATTTCTCACGGGTCACGGAGTTTTCGGCGAGCATCAAGCTAGGCTATTCCAAGCTACAGCCAGCTGTAAATACTGTGGAAAATATCAATCTCTTAAACACCTAATCGCCGAATGTGACAAATTCCGGACACTCCGAGGAAATCTCTTTCGTAATATGAACGACTTGCCTCTTTGGTTCCGATATAATGCACAAAAATATGCTATCACTGAGATTATTAAACATACCCTGGTAGATATAATGACACCAGACGATCTCATATACCCTCTTCATATGAATCAAATTTAGATCCTTGCACCAAATTAACATCTCTCGGGGTTGCATAGCGACCACCTGCCCTGCCACAAACAGCTAAATGCTTTTAATGCTTTCTTTTAATTCTACTCATTTCACTTCATTGGTATTTATTTGTTTTTAACTTTGTAACCCTTTTGGTTCAATGATATTTTTATATTTTAATATTCTGGAAGCCTGTTGGTTCAATATCAATGTTTTCAATGTTTTATCACGTTTAAATTGCTTTTGCTTGTCTAATTTACCTTTTGATCCAATGTTTTTAATGTTTACAATCTTTCACTTACCTCTTTACCCTCTTGGATCCAATGTTATATACTGTATTCTTTTTCAGATTGTTGTTAATAATATTCAAAGATACTTAAGAAATCATGTAATGCTGTATCAAATTCGTTTCCATTCAAATCTAAGGCATGCAAGTCATTGTCAACTAAAATCATAGGATGTCAACTAAAATTTAGGATAAACATTAAATATTATTATATTTATTTATTATTCATTTATTTTGTTTTATTATTCATGTTTATCATTGTAAATTCTCATCTTCTTTTGTTTTCAAACTGGAAATTGTTTTGTATTCTTTTGTTGATCAATAAATTTTCACCCCGGATGCCCCCTCTAGGGGGCGGCACGGGGCTGAGCTTTGAATATTAAATCGTTTGAATAGATCCTGAAAAATCAAATTTCAATACTACGATTTCGTTAAACTCAATTTCTAAAGAACTATTTGACTGATTTCGCTAATATTTTGCATTTTTCTTTATAAAATTGAATTTTTTAAAACGGTGTGAAAGCTTGAATGCCTCACAAAAAAAATTTTTTTACTAGTATTAAATAAAAAAAAATAATACATAAAATCAAAGATTATTTTGCGTGGACAAGCGTGGATATTTTGACCAGCGAATTTTATATATATATATATGTGTGTGTGTGTGTGTGTGTGTAGATATGTGTGTAGATATTTATGATGTATTACTGGAATATTATTTCTATATAAACTGACTAGCAATTCTCAAATAACACGCATAAAACTTAATATAAATCAGTGGTATGTCGAAAAAAATAGACAAATTGCTCATAATCTACTGCATGTCATATTTTCTGGCATATTTTAGCTATTAATTTAATATCAAAGCAAAAAACTGAACCTAAACATGAGTCTGAGATCTCTAATAATTGCATAACAGCGTGAAACATAGTTTAACTTAGACGGAAATGAAAATTAGTAACCCAAATATTTTTATGAAGACTATTATGTGAATTATGAAAATGAAAAAAGCATTTTTCCAGCAAATTTTCCTCAACTCAATTGATGGCGTAGAGAAATAATTAATAGTTTCGGTAATAGAAGATTAAAAACAAATATTGCAATTGTTTTTCTTATTGAAAATAAAGTGCTCATCTAAAACAAAATATTTGATTTTTTTTTTACTATAACAGCTTTAGTTGCGTCTGTTTGTAAATATTATTTTAGAAATAATTGTTAAAAATTGAAAAAAAATAATGTCATAGTTAATTGTAGCAAGTATTCAATTTCATGTTTTTATTTCAATATAAATTTACGCTTTGTTATAATTTGGGGTGCTATTCAACCGTCCTTTCCGCACTTGAGCTATTGGGGTTGACTATCAGAAACACATAATTCGAGTAAAATTTAAAATTTTTTAATATTATTATCGTCACTTAAATGGTTTGAAGATATTAATGCAATATAGATCACACAAAAATAGTTTTATTTATATACACAGGGATGCCAACTTGATCCGGACAGCGAATAAATATTTCCATGTGGTAGTTTATTAAGGTGATTCTTGGTTTAATAAATTCAATTTAGTAGATTTTCATCCACCACTATTTCTAAAGAATTCGTAGGCTATTCATACTATGTGTAGTTAGTTTATGAAAGTTTTTAAACTCATAAAATATTTCACGGATTTTTCCTTAAGTTCATTGCGTAAAAAAAAATTTAAAAAAAAATTGCATCTAGCATTTAATCTAATGATCGGATTTTCACGAACTAATAAGCAATTGTAAAAGTACTAACTTTTTAGAGATATGACTTTGGTTAAATTGTATTACCCATAAACTAATTTGTGCGAGATTTCTTTAAAAATTTGTGTGAGATTTCTTTAAAAATTTGTGTGAGATTTCTTTCAAAATTTGTGTGAGATTTCTTTCAAAATTTGTGTGAGATTTCCTTCAAAATTTGTGTGAGATTTCTTTCAAAATTTGTGTGAGATTCCTTTCAAAATTCACGGTTTGTCAGTTAAAATTTTATAATTCAAAATGAAATATTTGTATACCCTAAATTTCATATGTACTTTTAAAAATTTATTAAATTTAAAGAACTTACTCATAATATTAGACAATCGTTCATTTGAAATTCCAGTCATTTTAAAAATTATATTTTATTTTATGTGTTGACAAATTTGCTTCAGTTTAATATACTATAAATATCAATCTTGAGTAGTAGTTTTAATAATAAAAATCATGATTTTATTTTACTATTCATTGATATGTTTTTTTTAAATGTGTGCAGTTTGAAAAATGAAGAAAATAATACATTAATTACTTTTAATTCAATGATGAGATTTTAACTTACTAATGCGTGAGAGATAGAGAGATTGATTTTAAATGTGGAAATTAATTAGAGACCACAATTTTTGATATAAATTGATATAAAGTTCATTCTCGGATTTTTCATGGATTTGGATTCTTTACCTTCGAATTACATGGAAGGGTAGTCGCAATAGGAAATTATGGATCCACTTGATCAGATGGGAAACCCTACAAAATTTTAGATCATTTACATGATTTACATAGCATAATTCCCCTTATCTCCTTGACTATTTAAGACAATCTAAAATTTCTGAATAAAAACTGAGGAATTTGTTTAGTTAAAACTAATTTCAAGCAAAGCAGAGTTTTTAAAAAAAAATTAATTTTTATTCATTTATTTATAACGGCTGACATTATTCTAAATAGTAAAGTTTAGACATTTTAGTCTGCGCAATTTAAAATATCAAAATGCAAAATTTGCTCCAAACCAGCAATTTCAATTTAAATTATTTAAATAGTTTGTCTTACCTTTCAAAAAACTTTGAAACATTATAAAATTAAGTAAAAAGAAACTAAAATATTAAATGAATACTTATAATAATATGAATGAATAAAATATTTAGCTCATACTTTACTTGATGGAATCATGTTGTATATGAAATATTTTACGGGTAAGGGCTTTCACATATTTTATGTTTCAATTGTAATATGGTTTATTAAACATCATACGTATATTTTACCTCATCCATTATTGATTAAGAACTTTTCTTAAGATATTCAAATTTATCTTTGAATAAGCGTGTTTAAATTTTTGTTCAAAGAATTTTCTAGTCTCTTAAATTTTTTTCAGATATAAGAGGAAAATTGGAATCATCATTACGAAAATTAATATCAATCACTATCTTACTGTATCCATTTTTTCCAGATTGCTGCTACCTTCCTTAGTTTGGGGGTCAAAAATATAAATATGTCAAAAACAGTCATTTTTGTTCAGAAAAAATATTATTTCGTTCTGATTTCGAAGGATTTCATTCTGTTTGAATAATTAGGCATAACTTCGCATTATTAATTTGCGTATTAATATAAGATTTTTTTTGTCGTAAGCCTGTTTAGGCAGTGGGGGTGCGATTGTTCCTGTTTTTCAGTGGCGCCATCTATGGCCAGGAATTTGACTTCTGTCATGCCATTCACACAACCACAAACCGTTTATAGGGCGGGTCACATTCACACACAAAGGAGAAAGGACATAGAACACACAGTGAGAGAAAGAAACATCCATGCCTTGCGCGGGATTCGTACCCAGGACCTTTCTGATGCAAGGACAGTTCCCTGCCCTCTACACAGACCGGTCGGCATTAATATGAAATAACCTGGTTATTGGAATAAAAATTATTAAAGAGTTCTGTTTTATTATTATTTTTCCATTATTTTTTTGTACAATAAACAGCTTTTTAAGCTAGTATAGGTAAGGGGATCTCTTTTCTTAAACTAATTCCTGAAATTCTCATATTAAATTTGTTAAACTATCCTAAAACTTATTGAATTAAATTTCCCTTAAACGTAAAATTAATATTCTTACCAAGAAATTAATATCCTTAAGATCAGTGATTAAACAGCAGCTTTAATCTGATCTGCAGTATCCTTAGAAAAGTGATATTCGATAAATGGTCATAGATCAGGTAAAGGAGAGTTTTCTGCCCGATTAAGTTCAAGTGCATAATGCTAAGCTCATGCGATCACATTACCGAATAAAATATTTCCCCTTGTTACATTTTAGAGTTACAATGTGTTACAGTAAGTTTACACACTTATTTAATTTATTATGTGATATTCCTTTAGTTCCAAAATAATAGGTTTTGTTAATTCATTTTTATTAATTACGTTATTAAAGAGATTAATAAAACAGCATTTATTATTTCCTTCTAATTTTTTTGATTCTTTAGATGGTTAAATTCCTTTTCATTTCGATTTAATCATGCATAGCTTTATCACAAAAATTGTATTTGGCCTTTCCAAACTAGACAAACTAAATCTCACCGGTTAAAAAAGCTTTAATTACTATTAATTAACTGATAATTCAGGTTGCTTATTGTAAATTCTATTGCAATTATTAACATTTTTCTTTCTTAAAACATTCAATGATACTTACATACCTGTATTATTTATATAAAAACGTTTCTAGTTTTATTTGCTAATTAAAGCAATTTATTAATCAATAAAAGGGTTTTTAAACCAATGTGTTATTTCTAAAATTTATTTGATTTAAGAAAATACAATTGGTTAATTTTTCTAGTTGAACATTTTAATCAAATCAAAAGTAATTTTTTTTTGTTTTGAAATGACGGCACTCTTATAGATTTAAAAACTTAACTTATGTTAAGTATTTCACTTAAGTTAATTATTTCACTTAATTTACATTTTCCAGCCCATTTTTAACACAGGAAAACATTTCGAATCGACCATTCTTATTTTAGATTATGCAATGATTTATTGTTAACGTATTTTTCTTAATACTCTAAGTTAAATACTTAACTTTTTATGAAGGATTGAACTTAAAGTTAAAATAGCTTTAAATATTATTTTCAAAAAAAATCTTATTAAATAAATTATAATTAATAAAATAGTTTCTTTTAATTATCCAAAACTTTGATCCCGTGGGATAATATCACAGTGAAATTTCTCTCGTGCGCACAGCTTTTCCATTAAATACCAAAACCATTTATTTTTCTTTCTTCACAGGAAAACCTGCAATTTGAAATTGCAAAGCGTTTTTTTCTTTATTCATTGTGTGTCTGCAACCAAAGTACCATTAGTAGATAATCTTTAATGTTAGTATTGAATTTTTTAGTAAAAATAACTAATTAATGTCATTTAATTAAAGTTATCAGAAAAATATAGTGAAAAAATTAATTGAAAAATTTTAAAAAATATATCTAGGAAAAAAAATAGTGCAAAAATATATAGGATTTGATTTGATGGCAATGGAAAAAATACTCAAGAAGGCTTTCGTTTTGAAACTATTTTTTATCTTCTTTTTAGAAACATTTAAGCAGGACTTAAATCAAGATATTGTGAGTTGTATGTAAAATAATTATCACTAAAAGAATGCGATAATAATTTCAATTTAATACCCACCGTATTTAAAATAATTGTATTTCTCTTCAACCTGATTTCAGATGCTAATTTTTATTCAAATTTACTATCTTTTTCTGATCTGGAAATAACAAAACATTGACAACTTCTTGCTTAGATACATAATTTCTGATTTTATTTCTCCTCGCACATAGAATATATAATTAATTTTATGAAATTTAGTATCAGGAATACGTGAATTAAAAATTAATTTCCTTCCATAAACAAGGAAAATAGTAACAGTATTTAAAGGTACATAAATTCCGTTATATAACAACAGTAAAACTATTATTTCATTAAAATCAAATTTTTGCTATTAAGTGAAATGATTCACTGGTAGATTGGCAATCTATAATAAATTATTTATAAAACAAAAATATTTTTTAGATGATGTCAAGATATAAAGATACGTGTCAGTTAGATACACGTCTTAAGATACATGCCAGTTTAAAATAGTTTCTAAATAACTTCAGATTGTTATAAAAAAAAGTCACAAAATCTTCATTTAGTTACTTTCAAATAAAGAATAAACACATTCCTTCTTTTCTTTCGAACATGAAGATTTCTGCCAAATTCCAACGTTTTCTTTAGGGAAGCATTCCACGGCATATTGCATTTCAATCCAAGATATTCCATACCTACTTTGCATTTCCGCGGGACATCACGTGCCAAACGTTGCGTTTTCTTCTAGCGTGACGAAGGTAATGGATACAAAAGCTGGGGCAAAATGTGCGATTTCGTGATATCACGTGAAGCTTAGAGTAGCCCCGATTACCCGGGTAAATTATTGTTTCGCATGCTAAGAAGAACGTGTCGGTTTTTAATGTGATTCAACAACGGATGGATCTAAAGAATTGTGCATCATGTAGGACCTTGTTTAAAAATAATCAGATGTTTTGCTTTTACTTGTTCGCCTCAATTAGGGATGTCCCTTACACAGATTTTATGATCAAATATGCACGCGTTCTATCGTTCGGACTGACATCACCCTAGATATCCAAGTGATTATCTTCGTGTAAGCAGATTTCATAAGGCGTTACTTAGGCGTGCTATATAGCAAATATTTTTCGCCACAACATATACATAAAACATAGATGGTAAAAATATTTAAAGAATCTCAGAGACAAAACTCGCTCGTCGACATTAAATTTATAATATTTTTAACATATTCCCGAATTCATTCTATTTTCAAATTCATTTTATATTTCTTTGCATATAAAAATCGTTTTTATCGAATATTCTCAAAGATTGATACCAAATAAAAAATTTTTTTTGCTTGATGGGAAAAAAATATAAAAAACTTCAAACAACTATATTATACAAATATTTTTGAACGTTTTTCTAAAAAACATATTTTAGAACATGCGACTATTTCTTTGATATCCGTCGTTGAACAGCAGACCCAGTTTTAGGTTTACGCCTACCCATGCTCAACTATTTTGAACCAATCCAGAAGACAAGGGAACTCCTGGATCAGTACCCCCCGAGGTATTGATAACATGCGACTGCTGTATTGCCATAAGGAAGATTATAAAACTTTTTAAATTTAACAGCTATTATTCCTTTAAAGTAATAAAAAAATTACAAGAGTATTAGCCATAACAATTTAGATTAAACATAACATCATATATGCTTAATACATAGTTAATAAAAATATGTAAATCACTCACAAACTTAAAATTTATAACAGTTTTAACATAGTTTTGGTTTAAATGTTAATTATTATTTACTGCACGCTATGAAAAATAGATTACTAACCTACATTTATTTTTAATATTTAATGAAAAAGAACTTCAACTTTTAAAGTACTTTCAAGAAAATAATACTATACACAATTTTTATTTCTGAAAAACATATTTCGCTATTGTACTGTAAGAGAAAACTGATGAACAATCTTTTTTATTCATATTTTACAAAAATAGTACAAGATACAATTATAGTACAAAATAGTACAAAATGTAATTTTTTAGCTTCTTTCTTACGAATAAATTTGCCTTCTGCATTTATGCGGTGGATGAATATGCACGTGTTCTTTCATTTCAACTGACTTAATCATATGTTTTTTTTGCAATTATTTTACTGAAAGCAGATGTCGAAAAGCATTATTTTCACAATTTTTATCGTAACAATATTTCACCATAATAATGTAATAAAGTAATGTCCACACTTAATATTTTACAAAATAAATTTTACGTTATTTCAATTTGAATTATAGTTTCATCTCTCTCAATATATACATTATATATATATATATATATACATAT
>NC_092212.1:71156002-71200628 GCF_043381705.1 Parasteatoda tepidariorum
ATATATATATATATATATATATAAGAAATTTGGAACACTAAGTAAATACCCAAACGCATCTTGGCGTTCATCTTTCCAATATAAAAAATTACAATGGTAAGCAAAGAGTAGAACTGTTCCATCGGCACTCTTAGTAATAAAGCTCCCACTTTTGACTATTTAGGGATTCTTGGGGTATATTTCGTTAATATTGAGAATATTTTCGCCATGAAATCACATGCTTTGTGATAAACCGTGAACTTTCCAACACAGGACTGAAATGTTTCCTCAACTCAATAAAAGTAATCATAATATTTGTAATATTAAATTCAGAGTTTACAAGCAAACATGATGCTTACTAAGTCGATAAAGACTTAGATCAGTTTAAAAAACTTAATGCGAGTATTCACCATTGAAATATATGATTCAAAATTCACTGAAACAAGTGCATTATGGCTCAAAATTTTGCACCTAAGCATTAAACATTGTTACTAAAATTAGTATCAGAAATTTACTTAGCAAAATTAGCTTAAAATAACTTTGAGCAACAGTATTAAATATTATACAAAGTTATGAGTATTTAAGTTTACTTTACTCTGCACAGACGTGAATTAATTCGTGCGCATTCGACCTTCTATACAATAATTTTAACTGAATTTACTAAGATTAACATAGAGTCTAACTAAGAATAAAATAACTAAGACCAAGAATAAAAGTTTTTTAAAAAATAATCAAGAATGGATACTTCCTGTAAGCTTGTATACGTCAATTTTGCTACTTCTAATAACATTTGAAAAAATGTGTTTAAAATTCCTGTAAGGATAGTTCAATGATGTTGTATTGTATCAGCTATTCATTATATTATTAAATAGCAATGAAAGCCATAATTAGCAAGTAGATTGCGTGCTTCTAGTAAATCCTATAATCTTAACATTTAATGATTTATTCGCGTGCTGCTTTATTACTCTAATTATTGCATAAGATTAGTAATATGACAAAAACCTTATTTAATGGTTTCATAATCAAGTTGAAACAAGTAATTTTTTCACACAATGTACAATTTATATCCCCGTGAAAATGTTGTTTTATTTATTTATTTTTGGGAAAATGGCCATAAGGCATATTTTTTAAAATTTTTAAATAATAGTCATGATAGGGATTGGTTTGGTTTTCTCTTTTAAACCTAAAAAAGTATTCCACGATGTACACTTTTTTCCCTTTATGGAAATTTCATAGATTTCTTTCCCCTTATGGAATCGAAATTTCCCTTACATTATATCCTTATTTTTGTAATATTTGGTCATATTTTTATAAACTTATGAATAATTATTAGAGAAAAATATGTATAAGTAATTACGAAGGGAATTCCTAGCTGTAAAAATATATAAAAATCTAAATTTATTTGTTTCTTGAATGTAATATTACACATTTTATCTTAAATTTACCACAATATTAAAGCGTATAAAAATTAATACAAAGGAGTATTGTTTCAACTTCTGTTATAATAACGTTAGTTAAAAAATTGAAAATCAGTGAATCAATTCACATAGTTTTTTTTTTTCTTTTTTTTTTCTTTTTTTTTTTTAATGCGTTGAAGTTAAGGTTTAATACTTCGATACTTATACTTGAGTACAATACTTCGAGAACAGCAGGATTCTTTTTTGTGCCTATTTTACCTACTTAAGATCAAGCATAGAAATTTTATTAAAAAGGGATTTCCATTTAAATATGCTTAAATTATATTCATTAAGACACAAAACAATTTCCCTTCATAATTAAGAAATACAACGGTGCCAATATGCGCCAATTACCAAATCAATGGACAAACCCTTTAGTTATTCCTAATGCCACTTGTCAATTCCAACAAGCCTGCTTGGTGAAACCAAGCAAATTTTAAGGCAGAGGGTGCGCTTTTTCTTATTCAGCGGTGTTATCTATGGCCAAAGGCCGGTCAGGTGGCTGAGTGGTTAGCGTACCTGACTGCGAAGCTAATGGCTACGGGTTCGAATCCCGCTCTGGGCATGGATGTTTCTCTCTCTCTATGTTGTCTTCTGATGTGTGAATGTATAAAAGTGGCCCAACCTATGAACGGTATTTGTGGCAGTGTGGCGTGGGTAATGTTGCCCGCCTCCGTGAATTTGGTTCACAGGTGCCCACTGGGTAACGATAAATGAGCAACACTTCCGGCATCTTCTAAGGCGAAGAACAAAACCAGCCGTTATTAAAAAAAAATCTATGGCCAAGGATACAACTTCAGCCAGACACGTCACTGCCCGTTTATTGTGTGGCCTATTCATTCATCCACAGATCGTAAATTTGACTTGAACTTTTGATCTTCAATTCAGTAGTCCCAGAGGAATTGATTTGTTATGGGAACATGGAGTTTTTTGTGATCCGACAAATTTTATGTGCACCAGTCAGTATTTACTACACGGGAAGTCTTCGCTCGGCAACTTATGATCTCTTTTACATGGGCCCAACGCCCTACTAACCAGGCTATTCCGGCCTAAATATTATCTTAAATCCATCATAGGAAACATCTGATTTATCTCAAATGGAATAAATATATGCTTTCAAAAAGTCGAATTTGTCAATAAGTGTTTCAGAGCTGTGATGTCTTAGGGGATAAAGCGTTAGCCTTCCAATAAGGTAAACTGGGTTCGAATTCCAGCGATGGCTGGTTGATAGGAATTGCACACCCGGCTCGAACTCATCACAGTGCTGTCGTGAAATGTCCTCAGTGGTAGATGGATCATAGGTTAGAGTCCCTTTGTAGCCAGGCTAACCGTGTGAGGCTTTCTTGGTTTTTCCCTCCGTGTAACACAAATGAGGGTTAGTTGCATCAAAGAGTCCTTCATGAAGGCAAATTCCTCTCAATACTTGAACCAAGAGTTCCCTTGTCTTTGGTTTGGTTTCAAAGTTACAAGGCTATTGAGTTGCACATTAGTAGTCGTAAACCAAATAATTGGGTCTGCTGTTCAACGACGGTTATAAAATAAAATAAAATAAGTGTTTCAATTTAAAAAAAATAAATAGAAAAAGTAGTTTAAAAATGTCTCGACAAAACATGTTTACTCCAATTGAATTACTAATATTTTATTGACGTCTTCAGAGCTCTCAACAGGTAAATAAAATTAGTAAAAAATATACGTCACAGTGTTAATAAAAATATTTATTAAAATAGTACGTTTCTTTTGTCAAAAACATTATTAAGTGCTTCATAGTACAATGGTATAAACTAAGTTTGAAGTGAATTAAGCAAAACGAGCATGAGATATTACTAAAGTAACTTGAAATCTAATTATCACTTCTAATTAAATTTATCTTCGCCAACTATTCTATTTTTTATTTATTCCAGCAATGACATAAGAACTTTTATACGAAATATCTGATTAACACAATTAAAACTGCCTTCAATACTAAAAAATCATGAAATAAAATATTAAAAATTGATCGTTCGGCATTCTCTTCTTTGTTAAACCAACATCATTTATTGAGCAAATAACAACTCAATATTTGAAAGCCTTCCGCAGTAAGTGTTTTCATCGGCAGACATTTTCCAGAAGAAGTATTTGCTGGCAATCGCTCCCAAATTTCTTTACGACTTCCCAAGCGAAATATAACGGGACGCGACTTTAAAGGTCGGAAATAAAAATTTTATGTTGAACTTTCGGTTGACTATTTATTTTTTCCTACCTTCCATTCAGGTTTTGTTGATACTTTACATGCGGATTGGAATCGATGTTTCTAGAAACGCCATTCCAATCTCGAACCCAGACGGAACGAATTTTATGCTCTCGTTCCGTTCTCTTGTTCCTATTCCCGAAACGTCCCTCATGATTTGGATACGTAAGCAGTTCGCCATTTTTATTAGATACTTTTCATCAAAATGGCAACCATAAAGGGAAATTTTGTTAGTGCTTTGGATCGTGACGATATTTGAACTTATACGGTTTAATGCCTTCCACAAAACCACGATGAAGCTTGTCTGGGATAATTGCTATTCAGTGTTACTATCATTTTCACGCGTTATGAATTTTAACGATATCACGCGCCAGAAAAATTCTATGCAACTACAACACAGGAAGGAAATTGTTTATTATGGCTTTGCTAATAATCTAAGTACTTTAAAAAGTCAGTTTAACCTCAACATGAACTGCCAGAAAGCTATTAAAGTAATAAAACTGGCTTTAGAAATGTGGCTGTTTCTTTTTGAATCGATTCAGTTATTTCATTGGCTGTTAATGTTCTTATTTAGTTTATTTTGGTGTATATTTCCTTATTTTAGCAAGCTATGCAAGCTGCATGATATGTAAATTTATTTTCCAGGCAATATAAATAAAAGTGTAAAAATTAGTATCGCGTGTCTCGTGGCAGTTTTCATGGTTCTTAGGTTTATTAAACTTTATCCTTAACTATTTAACGAATATATTATAGCTATTACATTCTGTGGTTTAATAAATAAAAATATCACACCTTTGGTGTTAGTTTTCATGACTTATATTTTAATTAAACGGAAAGGAGTCTTGATATGTATAATAATCTGAGTATTTTAAAATGTCAGTTTCACTTCGACATTAACTGTAAAAAAGCTATTAACGAAATTAGGCTGTTACATTTTGAATATGAATTAGTTATTTCACTGACTATTAAAGTATTTAAGCTCTTATTTTTTAAAAGGTTTTGGTGAATAAAAATATTTTGTGAAATAAATATATTTTTGTGATTTAAATAAACTATGATTATAAATAATCTAAGCAGTTTAAAAACTCTGAGCAATTTCAATAGGAATAAGGTACTTGCAATTTATTGCATATTCGTGGTTGCCTTATCACGTGGTTGTGCGTGGGGTGTTAACGTGAACGCTTTAAGGCTTAGTTTTATTATTCCGCTGAATTAATTTTTGGATTAAATTTAGTTGGATTCCTGCGAGTGTGCATCAAAACTGATTTTGTGACTCTTCCATGGCATCACTTACAAGAATCCAATTGTGAAAAAATGTATCCAAAGAGTAAAAGTGGCTTTTGCTGTTTCTTTTTAAATATGATTAACTTTTTTATTCTACTGGTTCTTAAATTAGAAGAGTTTTGCCGACCGGAGTGTGTAGGGGTCAGGGAACAGGCCTTGCATCAAAAGGGTTCTGAGTTCGAATACCGAGCAAGGCATTGAAGTTCTTTCATTCTCTGTACTATATGTCCTTATTGTGGGAGCAACGTTGGTCCATCTTATATGGGGCCCATGAAAAAGTGGCCGACAAATTTACCCCGTAAATGCCTAAATTGGCGAAATGTTAACACGGGTGGGTATAGGAAACAATTATTAATTATATTTCCAGGGTTGTTGGCATCACAAAACCGAAAATGTAGAAATCAATCAAAATCGATTTCAAGAATTTAATTTCATTCTTCTTATTTCCTTTTTTTTTATCTCGTGAGAGCAAAAAATGCTATTGCCTGAGGAATTACAGCTTTTAGAAATTTACCAAGTGAAATTTTCAAAATAAATCAAGTGTAAAGTTTTGTAAATTCATAAGCAGAATGTTAAAAAAATCATCATCCAGTAACATCCGCTTAGAATCTGTTACAGTTTCATGTGAAAATAACTAGTACATCTAAATTGTCATTTTTTCTTAAAACTATCTCTCTATCTATACAAAAATCACTCCGCTACAAATAGAGGAACTTAAAATTCTGGAGCGAGTTTACTGAAACTGTTCTTAACGGACATTTCCATTTGTTTACATCTAGAAAATTCCTGAAGCATTTAAAACATAAAGCCGGAAGACATCAAGATGAAAGAATTAGCTTCTAGCTTACATAGAGATAAATTTAAGAGATTAAAATGGAAGTTAACTAAGAAAAATGCTTAAGAGAGTAAGGGGTAAAGCAAAAGAGGTAAAGAAATGTGTGACGAACAAAAACACAATGTTCCATTTTTAATTGGGTTTCAAAGAAAAAATATAACCTTCGAAAGATTCATTTTTATTTTTTAATCCAAACATTTTCATTTCATGTCGAGCATTTAAAGTGAAATGGATTGATTTTCATTAAATTGAAATAAATACTAAATATCTTTTCTTGTAAGGAGTGATTTACTTTTTTTTCAAAAGTTATGGTAAATTCCAATTTATTTGCTCATTTGGGAAGAATTTTTTTTAAAAGTCTATGTATAAAATGGAAAACTGAAAGAATAGAACAAAATTTATTTAAAAAAAAAGCTACTTCCAATTAAGCAAACATTAAATTAAAGTAGAATTTCAGTCCAATTAAAAGAAATCTTATTAAATTCAAATAAACTATGTAACCAGGAAGAAGTCAATTTTCATTTTAAACTTTAAGAATCTCGTGTTTACCTTATAAACTCTGATTGACTGCTTAATTGAGAAAACTACGAATCTATTTTTAAAAATTTTATTTTAGTATTACAAATCCTCCCCAATTTATTTATTTATTGTTTCACAGAAAGATTTGATAAATAAAGGCATTATTAGTTTTAAAAAATTAATTTGAAATTCTTAGGAAATTAGATATTTAATTTCTTCGGAACATTTATATTGAAATGAAATTGATATTTTTATAACTATTTTTAACAATTATTTCTATAACAATTTTTATTTACATCTTTATATAGTTTCATTAAGGATTAGGTTTCTCTGTGTATGTACTTTAATACCCATTTTATACATAATTTTTGCCCTTTTCGTATATTGGGATTAAGTTCTATATACTAGGATTTAAATTAGAAAACAGAAAATTAAATATAATTTTTTAAAAGAAGAACTAATGCTCATTTCAAATTTTTTTTTCATGTATTGAAATAACTATAAAGAAACCAATTTACTTTTACAATATCTGAACAAACTTGGATTCGCTTTATAAGCTCAGACAGTTCCATTGAGAAAATTATTTCATCCCCTTTCTTATATTTAATGAAATGTTTCAGAAATAAAGGCACTGTAATATTTAATACTTTAGAAACTAGTAAAATACTTAGCATATCAGGTGTTGAATTCTTTCAGAATATTATTTTGCTGACAATTCATATTCTAAGCACATGCAATTCATTCTTTGATGGAAGATTATATTATTTCATCAACCCATATTTTAATTAGAAATCCTTTGCTCTAAATTTGACAACTTTTGAAGGGATTTTTTTTAATAAACCAAGCGATTAAGCGCACCTTTTGTCACAAAGGAAATTTGTTAACTTAGAAACATGTATTTTTGAATACGCAGTATTTATCTTATATCAAGTATTTAAACTAAGACAAAAAATGTGTGCAAAAACTGCCAGAAAATAGTAAGATTTACTGTGTGTCTGGCAGTATGGGAGCACCTAAAATCAAGGTAATTTTTACCGAACCGCTTTGGAAATGACTTTGTTAAAATTAACAATCACATTTAGTTTTATAATGCATGAGTAAAATTGTTGCATATAAATAATGTATATGTAATGTCGATTCTTATTTGTAAGAATGAAGCCGTTTTCTTTTTAAAATTGTTTTACAATAAACGATTTACAGTTTAATAAAAAGCAATGGCTTTAAATAAACTTAAAAATAAGTAAAAAAAATAATTATATTAATTCATAATTGTCAAGATGTGACTTAAAAAAAATTGGACTTTCTTAATAAGCACTGATGTATTTATTTAACTGAAATAATTACGAGATTTGGCTGAAAAAAGTGTTTTTTCCTTTGTTTTAACAATTAAGAGAGTGTTAAATGCTCACTCTCTTAATTGGTTTCTATTTTAATGGCTGACTCAATAACTAAAAACCTTACTATACGTTTAAAATCCATTGCTATTGTTTCTTACTGTTTAACAGTTGGTATTACAATAATACTTACAGTTGATATCGTATGAAAAATGGAGTGAACTTTTTATTAAAAGAATGAATGTTTTACCATGGATAGTTTTTTTTACTTATATTTTCCAATTAAATTATTCATTTTAATTACATAATATAATCTTTTTATTCTATATTTAAATAAAAAAGCTGAAAGATATTAATATATATTCTTAACGTTGATATCGTAGAAAAAAAGGAATGAACTTTTTGTTACAGAATCAATGTAAATATTATAGATCGTTTTTTTACTGACATATTCCGATAAAATTATTCATTTCTGTTTCAGGATTCAATCTTACAATTCAATATTTAAATAAAAAACCTGAAAGATATTAATATATACTTAAATTAGATATCGTATAAAAAATGAAATGAACTTTTTGTTAAAAGAATCAATGTTTTTACAATTGATTGTTCTTTTCTTACTTACATATTCCTATTAAATTATTCGCTTTTGTTACATTATTCAATTCAATAAATTCTATTACAGTATTCAAATTACAGTATTCAATTCAATATTAAAATAAAAAACTGAAAGATATTAATATATACTTAACATTGATATTGTAAGAAAAATGAAATAAACTTTTGATTAAAAGAATCAATGTTTTTACTATAGATTGGTCTTTTTTATGCTTACATATTCCGATTGAAATATTCATTTTTGGTACAGTATTCAATCTTGCAATTCAATATTAAAATAAAAAATACTGAAAGATATTAATACATACTTAACGCTGCGATAGTAAGAAAAATGGAGGGAACTTTTTATTAAAAGAATCAATATTTTAGCTTTAGATTGTTTTTTTTTATTTTACTAATAAAATCCGATTACATTTTTCTCTTTTTTCAAGTGATTCAATCTTACTGTTCAATATTTAAATAGAAAAGCTGAAAATTATAATGAATTATTTTTTTCATACCACATTCAAAGGAATTATTCATCCAAAAAAATAGAGCTATTTATTTAATGGGCAAAAAATATTAATGAAATCAATTAAATAACTAATTAAACAAAAAGGCAGAAATCAATTTATATTTCTACCTGAGAAAACTGGCCTCGCTTGATAAACTCTGATTGATTCCTTAATTGAGATAATTACAAAATCTAACTTCGAAAGTTTTTCTCGTTTCAGCTTTACAAATTCTCACTCTCTTAATTGGCTCTTGTTTTAGAGCCTGATTCTAAAAATCAATCCAATCTATTCTGAAGAGAATTCGAGTAAACTCTTTGGGGAAAAAAATAAGATTATCTGCATTTTTCCTGAGCACGCATCTTTGGTGGATTCCAATTGCTCGACCTAAATACCACAGGAAGAAGTCCTATAGGAGGAGCTATAGGGGTAAAGTGGACTATGGGCAAAAAATCGATGGGACAACTCGGTGAAATTGTACATCAGAATCCCGCATCTTATCGAAATTCGAATGATTCCTTCTCTAGGAGAAATTGGGGCGTTGGATGGGTATGAGAAAGGGTACGGACTGGATCTCTCTCTTTTTTTTTTAGCAATTTAGTTTCTCGATTTCTAAAGTTTATTTCCACTTTGTGGAACGTGATATTGTATTTTTATAGAGAGTCAAAATAGTTTAATCCAATCTTTTAACCATTTTACTATATCACGGATTTTCCAAATAGAATTCAAATGTTCTTTATTTCCGTATATTAAGCCCTTTCAAGAGTAAATTTACCTGGTTCGCAGGCTACTTTAAAGCATTAAAAGAATCACATAATTTTGAAAATCATATTATTCGACGAACCAATTTTTTTTTCACAAATTCATTTTGTTCAAGAACATTTTTTATTAAAAAAAATTGAATTGTACATTAACTTTTTTTTCAAATTTAATAAAAATGTATTCAGAAATCGCTTGATACAAGCATGCACTTTCAGAAATATGTTGTTAAGCTTAATTAAATATAATATTAAATTCGGTTAATTATTTGGATAATCTCTTGACTAAACTATTTAGACTACAATTATTTAATTCCAAAAACTGCAATATGTATTATATTTCATTGGAATTATATTGCTTTAATCGTAACAATCATTTGATGGATTCAATTATTTTTTACCGTAATTATATATTGTGTTTTTAGGAATTTGAAAATTATGGTTAAAATAGTTTAGTCAGGTGAGCAACTAAAGAATTTGGAGTTTTAATCTTAGAGTTTTTTCGCTATGCGGAAGGCTTCAGTCTTGTATTTATCATTAAAAGGATGTTGTCAACTGTTCTGCTTTCGGCTACGGATTTATTAAAGCGTTAAAGAAAAAATATATACTTTTGATTAATATTGCCTATACTTTAAAAAAAATCTTACTTAATTTTACTAGAAATCAAAGACATTTCATTGGAACTTATAAAGTGCTTAGATGTAGTGGTGAACAAAATAATTTTAAATCAATTATGTAAATGTTTAACATATAATTCCAAACTTAAGTTTTGCTACAACTTGAAAAAAACTTTCCTGCAAAATTGAACAAGTTAGTATCTGAAGAGTATCTGTGTCCAGTATTTCAGCTTAAAATACTCCAGATTAGACGAGAAAATTAGGCGCTCAAATTTTTCCAAAAAAAGTTTTGCTTACTCTAAAAAACAAAATTTTATTGACAAATTTGTGACTTAATTCATCTGTGATCCTTGGTTATTAAACATGAACCTGAATTCTTAAACTCAAAGTTATACAGGGAAACCTGTTTTTTGGAGGGCATTAAACACAATTTTTTAGACCGTGTTCTTTTTAATATTCTTTTCAAATTTTTTTCAATTTCTTTACAGAAATTTTTAACACTATATATGTTTTTGTTCTACATCTATTTCTGATTTTTTGAGAAAAAATGTATCCGTAGAAAAAATTGGACAAACTTTAACGTATGTAAAAAGAAATTAAACGAAAAATTATCGCACTTTTTGGTGATTTTAGTTTTAGAAAAAAATAATCATTCTAGTTTATAAAACCAAAATGTACAATATAAGTAGGCAATTTTTCCATTTATATGATAACGGTTAAATGGAAATTCTAGTTTTCAAAATTATAGTTCCTATTACCATTTAAAAAATTCAAAAAATTCAAAATAAATTAAACCGAATGAATGCGTTTTATGCTATGATCTAAGGTGTCATGATAAAATTACCGAATTTTATCACATGTTTACAGAAGTTTATTTTATTGTTAAATTTACTAAAATCATTATCAAAGTGCTTTGATAAAAATTTCTGAGTGATTCCGTGTTTCCATAGATCTAGAAATACGATAAATTTGATTTTATTCAGGTAGTTTTGAAGATTCTTTTTTTCCAGTGTAGAGTGCAAACATTTATGAATTTGGTGCTAAAACGTAACTATAGGTAGTCAAATATATCTTTACTTATTTTTTTAATTAATTTCATCAGAACCTAATTTGATTACTATGACTCATGTACAAAATAAAAAATTTAAAAAGCCTAATAATAATGCGCAGCCAGGTTGAAAAAGCGTTAGCTTCTTTAATTTTTTAAAAAGAAAATGTCATCATATCTTTTAAAAAAAATTATAGAATTGATAGCATACATTTCTTCATATATGCATCAAATAAAAATCACATTTAAGAGCTTAATACTTTAAAATACGCATTATGTATTTTTATAACTAACATTATGACCAATACCAAGCAGAAACAAGCTAGATTTAAAAACATAACTTATATTAAATGTATTCAAAAATATATATTTCTTATCTTATATATCAAATATAAAAATGTTTATATAATATCATTCAACTTTATGTCATCTATTTAAACAAGATGGATTATTTAATTTTTTAAAAGAGGAAAATGATTCATTCGAGAGAACTATCTGAACTATTCATAGCTCAAATATTACAATTTTAACTCTTAAGATTTTTTTTTTTGGAAACGCTTATATATATTATTTTAAACAGCATTGCATTGGACATTTCACCCTTAATTCTGAATTCTTGTTAAAAGCAGTCAATCACATATCCACCTAAGCGTAACATCGTTAAGCCTTTCTTAATACAAATATTTAGGAAACGCCCTAATGGTGACTAATAAACTTATATGACTCATGCGGCAATATGTAAAGGCTTATCTCAACAACAATACCGGTTCTTTTAGAATGAGTGACACCAGTTCTTTCATGGTAATATGCTCCTTAATACGAATAGAACGTGATACTCATTCAAATATCTGTGATTAAATTCTGCTTCAAGGGAGAATTTATTTTATGGGGAATGTTATCTTTTATAATTGAGAAAAATGAATATCCTAAAGCAGCAATGGAGCTATAAAAATGACTATTTCTATGGTAACCTAATGTTTGTCCAATCTTTATGTTAAGTTATATATCTCTTTTGTCTTAATATATATTTTAAACAAAAGAGAACTTATTTTTATAAATTCTATTGATGTTATATTTTTCTGAACTATGAAATCACTATTTGTCATCTAAAAGAAGAATTCTATGAAATTATCACTTTACTTTTTTATGAATTTTTAAACGAACCAAAAAAATTAGTCTTTGCTTTTGGAATATATAATAACTTATATTGAAGTTTGAGAAAGTAAGTTGTGTAAAAATATAGGAAAATGTGGTCATGAAATTTTACAGTATTTATAGCATGGTACATATAAGCATATATGGCAGTACTTTTACTTTCGTTACTTGTAACGCTGGTACAAGTAAAAAGTACGTACTTTTACTTGTACTTCGTTACTTTTTAAATTTAGTACTTTTACTTGTACTTCCGTTACTTTTTTAGGGAAAAAGTACAAGTATTTGTAACAGATAAAATCGTTACGAATAAAATCGTTACTTTTTTTCTGAAACTCGGTAAGCTTTCTAAAACAAATAAATAAATAACAAAAAATGTTTGTTTTTTATAAATTATTATAAAATTAATGTGCAATATATATGCATTCACAGCTAACTTCGTGTTTATAAATACCTTGACCATTTAAAATTGTCATTCCTGAAAGGAAAAAGGGAAAAATAAGAACTTATTACTTTTTACTCGTTACATTTTTTAAAAATACTTGTACTTTTACTCGTTACTTTTTTAAAAGTAACGTTGCCATATATGCATATCGGGCGATTGCAATTAAACAGACTCAAGACTCCTAGCTCTAGTCTTACTGAACGGATATTAGCGATACCTTAAATACGTAATATTTTGATACGTAATATTTAGATACGTAATATTTAGATACGTAATATTTAGATACGTAATATTTAGATAATGGGACCGGTGAATCAAATAAAAAAAACTCTTTCGATTTTTACCTTTAATTACTTTTATACTGCAATCCTGAAACCATACGAAAATGCTGCGTATGTCTAATCATATGCATACAGTTGACCGCACGGTATCCTCACAGAGTATGCAGGCTGTAAATTTAATTATACTGGTTCATGAGCTGAATTATAAATATTTAAAGTTTTATCCTTTTTCTATAAATAGATCCAAAGTATGAGTCTCCATGAATCAGTCTGACTAATCTATGAATCAGTCGGCCCATGAGCCAACACTGTGTATGAGTCAGTTTAGTAATAACAGCACTGTAATTATACATGGACTTACGAACAAAATTTATTGTATATATTATTAAAATAATTTTTATTGTTTATTAAAGTATTGTTTGTAGTAATCGGTAAGCATATAATTTGACAAATCTCAAGATATATATTTTTACTCCGAATTCTGATTTTTCCATTTAGTAGCTACAGCGAAGAAACATAACTATAAATTGACTGACCATATATTCGATGATTTAATTCTTTGAAAATCGATCGAGTTACTTATCTCGAAGTATGGGAGTTCACATTACCATGGAAAGGAAGGATCTTTTCCCCAAAGCAAAAAAAAAATTCGGCTAAATATACAAGCAATATCTTATGCATGATTACCAATCTAGTTTCATGCATCATCTCCAGACTCTTGGAAATTATGAGAATACTATGATAATCTTATAATTTCAGTTCGCACACAACATCGATGTTTATCGGAATGTTAACTGATTTCAAGGACCTCTTTCAATTTTTTTCATGTGTAAACTGATATGAAGTCGCTTTAGACTGCCATCGAATTTTGGTAAACATCTTCAAAGTTCCTAGTGGAATTACTGATAACTTGCTACCGTCATTGAAAAACGCAGAAACGCGTGATAAAGTATTCGTAAATGAATTTCCTTTTTTGGACAGACCTGCAATCTTAGATTTACTGTACTAAACAAATATTTGGTTCGTGATACGTTCTGAATAAAATTCGAACATTATGATGCCACTTGCTATTTCCCAATAACCAAGTAAATAAATCCTTCGTAATATGTAAACTCTGAAGTTCTTCATTGCACATTTTATCTCTCTACCTACATTTATAATTATTTGCTTAGTACATTTTCTTTTATATTTTCTTTGTATCTGCTTTTACCTCTGTTTAAATCTTCTTGTTAAATTCAATCACTGTTTCTCTATGCAAGCTACAAGCTAATTTTTCTCATTTTTCTAAATCATTCCAAAATATTCGGGGGAAGATCATGCAGATAAATAATCCCAAGCAAAGACTTTATTTTCTTCCTCTTGAACTTAGAAAATTTTAGGTATAGATATCCAGTTCTCATAAGAACGTGAAATTTAGCGAGATATAAATAAAAATATTACTTTAACTACATAGTGTTTCTTTCAATCCTAAGTGCATATTTACGATTACTTGCTACAAGAAGTCGTTTACTATTTTGTCAATAATAATAATGGTTTCATAACTTGAACTTCTGTGGAAAAAATCATTTACATATGTTACGTTCATCAAAAAGAGTATTGCTTTATTTTGCAAACGTAACATTTTCTTGGATATAGAACTGAATCTCAAATGATTAGGAAGGCTTATTTTTTGTCTTTTCATTCACTCATGAATTAAAAATATTTTTTGTTTTCTCGAATAAGTAATACTTTAGACGACACATAGTGCATAGATAATTTAACTGTAGTGAAAATAATTTAGAATTAGTAATATAGCCTAATAACACAAAGTAGAATTTCTTGTGTCTTCCATTAATTTCTACTGCAATATCGTTTGAAAGCTTATCTAAAAAACAAAAGAAATTTCAATTGTAAACAAGCAAGGGCACTTAAAATGCATGCATATTTCATAAAACTATCAAAATATTTCCTTCTACTTTTCATTGCATTTCATAGAAATTCAAATCTAGCCAAGAGTCTCTTTGCGGATTATAAATTCAATTTTACTTTTCAAAACAACAATGCTTTGAAAGAGGCACTTGAAATCGAGAATTTTGCAGAATAATTTAAGATGTTACTCTGAACTCTCGTTAAGAAAGTGAATAAGAAAGATGAATCTAAAAAAAAGAAGAAATTATGTTTTTGTTATTAGATACAAGAGATTACCTGCAAGAAGTGATTTAAAATTCATAAAAACTAGTCACGATTATATAAATTTATTCCACTGCAATAAATTGAGTTGTAGTAAAATGAGTTATTCTGATAAGATGGTTTTTTATATTGCAAAAGCATAGAAAGTATGCAAAATTTAGATTCTGATTTAGTTCAAACTTTTAAGATATTACTGTATAATTTGCTTTCCAAAAATATGTCCTGATAAGTAGTAGTACTAAATCGAATTATAGTATTGCAAAAATAAAATTAGAAGGAAAACTTACAAATATCATGCATCTCAGGGGATGCGTAATTTTGCAACATCTACATTTTGAATCCTTGTACTTGGAAATGACAATTTAAATATTCAGTTAAATTATTTATGTTTGTAAAGATTGAGATGGAAAGCATTGTAAAGGCATGCAGAATTTTAATACCGTATTTCTTCAGTTAGTGAGTAAATATGATTGATAATATGATTGGATATAAAAAAAGTAAATATGATTGGATATAAGTGAGTAAATATCATTGGATATAAAAAAAGTAAATATGATTGAATATAAGTGAGTAAGTATGATTGGATGTAAAAAAAGAGATCCATTTGTGTTTTAGTTTAAGTATTGCATAAAAAGAATCGTTCAACCGAATATTAAAAAAGCTACATAAATACAATTCTTAATATTCCTGCGGAAAATTATAGCAGAATATAAAGTTTAAAAAACAGTGGATATCAGATATGTTTTCGTCAAAACGATCATTAGCATCAAAAATATTATTCATTAAACCACATGGATTTTTATATGCTTTTTTTTTCATATGGCTTATTTAGAAAATTAGTCCATACAATTACACAGTTCACATCACTACATAAAACAAGACACATTACTAAATATTAAAGTAACAATCAATAATATTGAACAAATTGGCATAAAATTTAACAATAATCAATTCAGAGCCTCGGTGGCTCAGGGAATCGAGGGTCACCTGATTGGGAGGCGACCCGATTTTAAATCCTAACGGCTCACACCAGCAACAGCGCTGACGTTAAATACCCACCGTAGAAGAAGGATCATGGGGTATAGTCCACTTACCGTCCATAGAGTTGAAATAGTAGGTCCCAGTATTTCAACTCTATGTTACCGTCAGCTAATCGTGGGAGAGTTTCGTCGTTTTCCTCTCCATGCAACGCAAATGCGAGACTGTTCCATCAAAAAGTTCCACAGAAAGCAAATTTCTCCCAATACTTGTTTCAGGAGGAATTTTGTCTTCTGGATTCTCCTCAAAATTACAAGGCTATGCAGTAGAAGTTTGGTAGTCGTAAACTAAAAATTAAGTCGGTTGTTCAACGGCTATAAATAAAGTAAAATAATAAACTCAAAAAATGCAAGCCGCGTAAAAATAATAAATATTTTTTAGATATTTTTCTGTCATTGAGAGTTCCTAATGAGTTCCAAATATCTTTGTTATTTTGGGAAGCCATGTCAAGTCTGTTACAAGTCAAGTGGGTACCTGATGGCATCAGATTTGCAAATCAGGCGTACACTAGTGGAGGAAATGGCTATTCTGTGCAAATATTTTACCAAGCATTCAATACCGGTCAGCCACCTGATATTTGCTATTTCTTCTTCACGTGGTTTCTCACTATAAAATGTACAGCAATCTTGTATATTTTCCCAGTTTTCACCTCTTTTTATTAACTGTGCCCGTGTTATTCACTTCGTGTATTGTATTTATCATGGAAGGACACGTACCCCAGATTTAATTTATCAATACTCAGCTAATATATGCAACAGCTTTTATCGAATAATTATATAGAATATAGAATTTGTGAGAAATATGTATATAAAAATAAGTAAGAAAATATAATTATATAAATAAAATTGAGTCCTTGGGTTACCTTTCTTTTGCTTTACTTGTTAAAGCTTTTCACCATTCTTTTTGAGGGAAAGTTTACTCTGGAATATATATATAAAACATCTTCAAAGTTCCTAGNATATATATATATGAAAACACCAATCCTTTTGCGACAAACATTCACTTTGCAAATTCTTTTCAAAAACATAGAAAGTATCAATTTTATAAAAAAGTAACTCCGAGTTTTTGCATATTTTTCTGGAACTACCAAAATATTTTCATTTCGTTTTTGCTTCCCTTCATAGAAATTCAAATCTAACCAAGATGCTCTGTCAGATTAAAAATTCAATCCTTCTTCTTAGGGCAATAATGTATTGCATTCAGAATACATTGAAAGAAGCAATTGAAAACGAGTATTCCAGAGAATGTTTCAAAGTATTTCGGCCACACGAAGTACATAGAAAGAGAAGAAAGAATGTATATTTCTTTTTCTAAAATTCAAGAAAAACGTTGCACGTGATAAATAGTGTCATTATTATATATTCCAGTTCACCGACGAAAAGTTTGGTGAAATTATTTGACTATAAATTTACAGGAATGTGATGTAAACATTCCCTGAGTATGTGAACCTAATACAAAAAAGAAACTTAAGTTGATGAACTTAAAAAAAAAATGCAAATTTAATCCCTCCTGAAGACAAAAGATAGTTAGATCTTGTTAGAAATAAAAATTTAAAAAAAAAAGATATCGGTGCTAAAGTCTCTAATAAAACTTTTTTTATTATTTTTATTTGTTATATACATTGATTGAAATTTCTTGGAAAAATAGCTAAAAAATGATTTATGTAATTGTTTTTCAGTCATATTCAAACAAAACAGTCAAATAACATTTACAAGATGTTAATTAAACTGTGAACTGCAAGAAAAACCGTTTATTAACTGTTTTTACCTATTACAGTTAATATTAAAATCGAAGTAATTTTAATGTTTTAAAAACCGTAAAATTAAAAATATTTTTTACCGTAACCTTTCGTTTAATCGGATGGACAGACTGCTACTAGTTATTTTACCGTAATTTTAGAACGAAAATTCTAACAGTGTGAATCTTCATTCGTTATATGCTCATTTTTCTGTTTTTTTTTCTTTAATCTTTTGAAAATTACGTCAGATTTCGGCTAAATGAGCCTTTTGGATTTCGCCTGATCTCAATAATTTCACTTATCTAACATTAGTTTCCAATGATTTTTTTCTTAAATTTTTTATTCTAAGCTTAAAACGATCTATTTTTAAATAGAAAAAAACTCTTACAAATTTTTAATGGTTGGAATGGAATAAAACATTTATCCAAAAGTATCATTTAAGAAAAGTATTCTTTACCAGAGAAAAATGTGGCTATAAAATAACGACAGAACAATTCTAACAGTTCAAAAAACGTAAACAAATTGAAGAAAGCAAATAATGTTTTTGACAATTTGTCAATTCTTAAAAGATGATTTATTTCTCTATCATTTCCAAATAATCCGTATGATTAATCTTTTACTAGAGAATTTCTTCTAATTGATAAAGCTTTCTTATTTATGATTATTATTTTTATCATATACATTTTCATACTTTTGACTGGGTTGGATTCTAATTACAATGAAAATGTTCTTAAAAATTAATTATAATTATAAAATAATATGTATAATATAATTAAAAAAATAATAGTTAAGGTGCTAGATATAAAAATAATTATAAAATTATATAATTAAAAATAAACCAAAACACAAATGTATCTTATTTTCTAAAAAGGAGACCAATTTTATCAATTCTTAAGTTTGAAATTAAAAAATAGAAACCAAAGAAAAAAGTAAAAAAAGGATCTGGAAAAGTATATGGATTTTGTATTTCCAAAAAAAGAAACAAAATCTTTCAACCGTAGCCAGATACTTATGAATACACACGAAGACATGCCATAAAATGCCTTATATTAGTTAAACAATTGTTTAAGCTGATTTCAATTACTATTTCCTTTCATAAAATGATTTCATTTCATAAATGATCTTATGAAATGATAGACATAAAAGAATTTCAAAAAATAATAGTTGAAATAGTAATTGTGAAAATAACTATAAAGTAAAGGAATTGGAAAAAAAAAAGAAATAAAAATTTTACTTACTTTCTGAAAAAAGAATCAGTTTTAAAAGTTTCTATCTTTGAAATTAAAAAGAAGAAACAGTAATTCTAAGAAAGCAAAAGAGACAAGAAAAGTATGTGGGATTTTGATTTATAAATAAAAAAGAAATTTTTGACTTTAACTGGATACTTATGTATCTACCATAAAACGTCGTATTTAAGGTAAATATATATTTAAATCGGTTAGATAGAATAGCATTAACAGTTCCTATCTATAAAATGAAAAAACCAACAAAAAAAGCGAAAAAGACAAAAAAAAGTGTGTCGGATTTGGTATTCTAACTAAAAAAAACTTTTCTATTTTAACTACATACCTATGTATATATACGAAGATATACCATCCAATAAACGTCGTATATAAGTTAAATATATATTTAAGTCGGTTAGATAGAATTACATTAATTTTTCATTTGTTACCACGAATATATATATAAAAAAGAAAGTATGAAATAGAAAAAGTTTTAAAGAGTTTATTAGTTACAATATAAAAATGTCTGCATGGTTAAACATTCAGGAAAACAGATCGATTTAAAACAAATTTATCTGATGATAAATTGCGATTCATTATAATTTACAAACAACTAAAAGGAAACAACATAATTTAAGGCTTGTCTTTAGCTTATAAATAATACAAGCTTTGAAAAAATTTCTGTCCGGATAGATTTTTTTTATTGTAAAAATTCTTGTACAAAAAACTAATCTTCAAAGCAAATATTACTTTATAAGCGATGTTGGTTTTCACTTGGGGTAGTCCAGGAAAAGAATGTTGCAGATTGACTTTCACGAACTTCAGAAGTCTTAGTTCAATGGTGATTGATCAATCATCTGTCAAGGGGTTGATCAATTTCCGTAGTAATCCATTCTTTGCTCATTTCAATTTTTTTTTGTTTCCCGAACTTTGTGGACTTCATAAAATAACAAAACATTGTGTTATAGGAAATTGTCTTTTTTATGTTTTTTTCGGTGTCTTTATTAGAAAAATAAACGAATTATAAATTAGTTTTACCAGAGGTTTTGAAAAGAAATGTATTTAATTTAAGAAGTATGTTTTTTTAGATGCCCTTATACAAACTTTCATTGTAGATCAAATTTATTCTTCAGTGTTCCATTCCAAAATGCTTAAACCAACATAAATTTATCATGATAGAACTTATTGTTAAATATTTCATGCAAGTATGAAAATGCATTATTTACGAGGAGTTTCACAAGAACTTAAAAAAAAAGGAAAAAAAATTAAGAAATTCGTATTTTTAAAAAAATCGTGATGCCTACTCCTTGCTGCATTTTTTCAAAAAATAATCAGATTCAGTTTGTTCCTACCAAAATGTTGAAACGAAAATTGGTGGAAAGGAAGACAGTGTATAGAATAGTAAATAATTAAAATTTCCGAACAATTGAATAATTTATTGCAGAGTTACAGTAACAAGTTCAATAAAGTGTTGACCCGCCTCTAACCTGGATACAGGGTGCCACATGGCGTAGCATAGACCGATAAAGCTCCCGGATGGCCTCTTGCGGTATTTCTTGCCAAATTCGATCCGATTGTCGAACGAGATCATCAACATTCCGTGCCAGATGCAATCGCCTTCCCATCATATCCCAGACATCCTCGATGGGAGAGAGATCTGGTGATCTGGCAGGCCAAGGAAGAGTTTGACAAGCTTACAGACAGTTCATAACAACACGTGCCGTATGTGGTCTCGTATTGTCCTGCTGAAAAACCAGCCCAGGGCGCTGCAAAAGGAAAGGTAGTAAAACAGGTCTTAGGATGTCGTCGATGTACCGCTGTGCTGTAAGTGTACCTCTAATGACGAACAAAGGGGTCCGGCTGTCAAGGGAAATGGCACCCCAGACCATAATGCCTTGTTGAGGGCAGGTGTGGAGTGCAATAATGAAGGCAGGATCCCTCCTCTGCCCTTTGAGTCTCCAAACACGTCTTCGATGATCGCCAGGACACAGTTGGAAGCGGGATTCGTCGCTAAAGACTATACATCCCCATCATATCCCCCCATTTGCATATCTGTTCAAAACATTCATGCTTACGAAATTTCAAAGCAATCGGATGATTGCTTCTTGGTGCGTCGATTTTTTTGTTATAGAGTGTATTTTGACACATTTTTAGTGTTGATGGCAAATTATAAGTACATGTTATCAGTCAAGAATGTACAGAAATTATTCATTCAGTCTCATTCCATCCATTGATGTCTTCGTTGAGATTTCGTGTAATTGAGTTAGCTTCTGTTTCAGTCTTTGATCAATGCTGAACTTCTATGTTGTTGGTTATAACTTCTATTCAGCATTCAATTGCAATGGTGAACAGAAGCTATGACCGATGACATAGTTCGAAAGGGTTCTCAGGTCAACCTATTTTTTGTTGTTAACGGGTACACGTCCAGGTAGATAAGCTATAAGAGTTGGGAACTAAAGAACATTATTTTTAGTTGCCGCTAATAAGAGTGTATGGGATACGAAACTGTTGATATACTGCCTAACAACCACTTCTCCGGGTAAATCATGGCTGTATGAAAAATCACGATAGCTGGATGAAAAGTCGCATGTCCTTGACATGTTTCATCAGTTTTATTGTTTCAGTGGCATTGATACGTTAGTTACTGCTGGAAAACTGTTAAGTTGCATTTATTTTCGGTAGCGTATAAAATACGTCACGCGTCGTACTTGTGTTAAAACATTAAACACGTGTATTTAAGTATTAAATATCAATATTAAAGTTAATCAGCCTCACTTTGTTACAATTACGAAAACATATTATTCATAAGCCTCATTCTAGTACTGATTGCAACAATTATTATTGTAATCGATTATTGTACAATTATTGTAATTAATTCTCGATTATTCGATTCTCCATGATACACTACTGCTTTAGTTACACCAAGTCATTGTAGAACCGGGCAAGTGCTACTCATATCCCTTTTCAAAAATGAACAAAAGTTACTGGGTGAAGTTAATCGAGATGTAGCCATGATACAAGTCCTGTGCCAAATCTGAACATTGCGTTTACATACTGATTATAGAACATACTGATTCTAAAACCAACACGAAGCTTATTTTCGTAAAAATTTTACATACCCTCCTTCTAATATAGACCGCTTCAGTCATAAACAAATCATGTATTCTATGACTTAGCAAATGTTTAGTTTTCAATGTACACAGGGGTTTATAGCAATAAATATAGTTGCAGTTCGTGAAACACAATAATTCAATTCAAACATTAAATTCTAGAATCTTATAGCAATTCACTGGTTTTGAAATATCGCAAAAATGACAGGATATGAGGTAAAAATAGATGTAATGTTAGAGGAATATGTTTTTATATGCTTCTAGCACACATTATACTAATTTTTCAAAAAAAATTATTAATAAAATATGTTCTCAAACTGATTAATAACACAAATTTTACTCGGGCAGATGAATTCTTGTGATACTAGATGAGGAAATTTCCTCAAATTTGATCGCTGAACAGCGTAGCAAGCTTCTTCTAGTGATTTGAAAGCAAACTCCAAGTATGTGTTGAGAATTGAGAAATCTATCGCTTAATGAATTTAGTCAATGTTCACTGATAAATGAAATATTTCTGAATTAGTCGAAATTTTTTTATTGATGGTAATTTTCCGAAAATATTAATTTCTAATAAAATGTGGGATCAGATATCTCATAAAGTTACAACAAGTAAATTTTCTGAAACTGGATTTTCTTTCAGAAAACTCGTACATATTTTGTAACTGCTAAATATTTTAAACACTCGATGAAATCAAATAGCTTTTTAACTACAGTTAAAAATATGTCTATATGTTGCATGCAGATGGAAGCTCCATATTTTTCCCTACTCTAACTCTGTAAAAGCTCTATAATTTCTCACCAAAATATTGAGAAATAAATTCTGCTATTTATTTATTTATCTATTTTTGATAATTTATAGAAAATAGTTTTACATTATCTTTGGCATAAAGATTTTCTTTTTTTTAAAAAAGAAAATATGAGAAATAATATTTGGCTCAAATAAACGGACAAATAACTTTATATAAGATAATTTATATTTATATTATAACTGGCGTTGAAAAACCGACGCAATTCTGACTCTGCTACTATCAAGGTTTATCTCCAATTCATTGTAATTTTGAGCCATACTCAAAAGACAAGGGAACAGCTGGACCAAATATTGAGACCTAGATGCCTCCTTGGCTGACTTTTTGATAGAACTAACTTTTATTTTGCATTACATGGGGAGGAAAATCACGGAAACCTCCCATGGTCCCACAGGAAGGAGATTCTAACCCCTCATCCGACTACCGCTGAAGAATATCTTTCGTTACCTCTGTCATTGGTGCAAGCCCGGAGCAGAATTCGTATCAACCAGTTACCGATGGGATTCGAACCTGAGACGCCTCATTGGAGGACGAATGCTCGATCCCCTGGGATACCATGGCTTTATATACTAAATTTTATTTCGTAACAGTCGTTGAACCACCGTCCCTATTTTGCGAACATGACAACCAGTGTTCAACTCCGTAGCCTTGTAATTTTGAACACAATCCAGAAGACTAGGGAACTCAAAAATCAAATCTTAGGAAAATCGCTTTTGATGAAATTCCACATTTGCGTAAATGGAGAGGCTTCCCACGGTTAGGCAGATGGCAAGAGGACTCTGACCCATGATCTGTATTCTGCCGATGATAGGTTTACGTCAGCTCTGTGGTCAGTATGAGCCGGATGCGGAATTCGTATCGTCAACCATCGCTGGGATTCGAACGTTGGTCACCTCTCTATCCCCAAATTCGCTCTAGCCCCTGCGCCACCACTGCTCTATATAATAAATTGGAGTAAATAGAAAAAAATATTTGCAAACTATTCCGAATCGATAATATCGAGCTAAGCCTTAATATCGTTATCTGTATAGAGAAAAGCCAAATATATCGATGTTTTACAAGCTATTGTTAAAAAATTTCAGTTACTATGAATCCAAGAGGATTTTTTTTATTTAATTTATACAAATGATTTCTACAGCAACGAAATGTGCCAATTTAAATCAACAGAAATTTTTATAATACTTGTAAATTTGCTTAAAAATTCAAAGAATATTATATCCAGGTAAAAATTTTCCTTATCTTAACTTATTTTTCTTCTTCTTTTTTTAACAAGTGTTATTTTGAAAACCTCCAAGAATTATTTGAGTTTATGGAACAATTTGAGATTTTAATCTCATTCTGCATGCTTTGAACATTATACCTCTAATTACTTGATCTTTGTTTGTCCTAATATGAGCTAAATATTGCATATATAATTCTTCAAAAATATGTAAAAATATATAAATAAGTTAAAATTGATAAAATCAAATATCAGATTCATATAATAAACTAAAAAATGACTTGATAACACTAAATAACAAAAATAACACTAAAAATACTTAAGACGCATGTAATTCTCATATATAGCACTAAAAATACTTATAATGCATGTAATTCTCATAAATAACACTAAAAATACTTATAACGCATGTAATTCTCACGAAAATGATACAAACAAACAGTTGTTTAGGATTTTATTTATCCAAGCGCTTATATCACCTGAATCAAGATACTCATTGCCTCCTTTTCGGGCAATTTACATTCTTATTACTCAAATTTGCATAAAATTCCACAAAGTTGAAATAATTCCTAAACTCGGTTTATCCAAACAAAACAGGAATAAATTAATGAACTTTAAATTACAATTAAATCCATTTTGATGTCGGTGAATCCTCTCCCACGCCTCACAAATACCCATCAGCAGCACTTTAGACACAAAATTCATTGGTGCGAAAAGCCCCACTTTGGACGTGGAATAATTATATCTTTGGTTTTAACCCATCATTTACACTGCTCGCCCTGCGGTCATGAAGCTAAAGCCACGAGGGGGCGCTCGTGAAGTGTATCAAGCAAGCGACATGCACCAACACGTATTCGTGCCATGTAATGGCAACATTAATATTTTAGGACAACCCCTTTCCGTTTCATCACAGAAGGGGAAAGACTCGATTATACGTAGTTGAATATATGTATAGCGTTATGGAATGTTAACTCAACAACAAGGGGTGCTCGCCGGCCAAGAGCATAGTCAGACTATTTGGTTGCATTTCATAAGGGCAAACCTCTTGAGAACGTTTCAGCTTTGATGTGATTCTCGACAGGGGAATAGCGGGATGACATTTTGCCGGGATGATGATTCTAAAGAGATGCTCTTTTGTATCTATTAATGATACCGCTTTGAGATGAAATAGAAGGTATCTTGATGAAAAGTTTCCTCTGATAATTTTAAAAGAATTTTTAATTATTTAGAATCGTAAGTTAACGATGAAGTGGGAATTATTCGGTTAGAATATATTTAATGATATATAAAAGCTGCATAGATTATGAGTTTAAAACATTGTATTTCCCTACATATAAGTAATTTCCGTTGGGAATAAAAATAATTCAAGTTGTATAATTTAATGAATTTCAATTTTTTTACAAACACGATATTATTCAAGTTCATTTTCCGTGGGAATTAAAATAATTTAAGTTTTATTACTTAATGAGTTTCAATTTTTTTACAAACTCGATATTATTCAATTTCATAAACATTTTGTTTCGTTTTAAATTTAAAAAAAAGAAAAAAGAAAAAAAACGTGTTTAACCCTTTAACGCAATGGACACTGATGAACCTTTTATATATTTTTTCTGGCATTCTTACTACGAATAAAATTATACATGTATTATTTAAATATGAAAAGCAATATAATATTTACTCAAAAAAGTCTGCGAAGTGATTGGAATTGCATTTACATTTAAATAAGAAGTTCAAAGAAAGTAGTTCAACTTTTATTTTTTTCAGTTGAATTCAAAATTTACGAATAATTGATGTTATAAATTAAAACAATTCCAATGATGAATAACTATTTATCCTAGACTTAGATAACTGCAAAATACACGCCAATTTGAATTCGATAAGTTTCTTTCTGTATTTCGTAACTATAAATTGTTTAAATGCTAAATTTAATATTTTTCGCTTATTTTCACCCAAACTAATACGTATTAATAAAAAAAATATGAAAAATATGTTTAATAAAATTCTGCGTTGAAGGGCTTGATGCTTGAAAATTTACTAAAAAGTATTTTACATGTCGCAAAGATTTTAGCAAAATTAATTCGCTATTAATTTGTAATGTAAATAAATGGCCGATGTAACACTGCTATGCATAAATATGAATAATTAAATGTTTCAAATCTAAAAAATTGAATCCTCTGACAATTTTAGAGTATATTTAAAATTATTGTTTTCCCATAAACTTCTAATTTTTTCTATAAGAATGTGTTTTAATACAAAACAAAATAAAGAAATCTAATATAATATATAAATATGTAGTAAAAATCAAACAAATCAATAGGGCAATTCCATGAAAAATAGGAAAAGCATTGGAAAATTCAAATAAGAATAATGTTATAATTTTGGATGTTTTCTGTATTAGAAAGGTTTGAAGTTTGATAATTTATAATTATTTTTTTTGAGAATTTAGTTTTTTAGTGTTGGTAACCCATTNAGAAAAATGATACATATAATCTTAATCATGAAACTTTTGTATAAGAACAGAATTTTGCCTTCAAGTATATTGCGAATTTATGCCATTCCTTTTTCGGTAACGTAAGTTACCACACTAATATTTGGCTTTTACACTGTTTAAATTGAAAAATAATAATTATTTTAATTAGATTCCTTTTGGTTTTGATTGTAATTCCAAGAAATCACTTTATTTTAATATGTGTATTCATATTATTTACTTGCTTCTAAGTTCTCAATGCTATAAAGTTTATGTGAATGTAACGTAAGTTACCATGGAATAGCCCAATAGCTGTTTTAAACAGAATATTAATTATAGCTAAGCAAACAGATTAAGCATTTTTACAAAGGCAATTCTCCCTTTTGTCCGATTTTATTACATTTTTAAAACATAAATATGAAGAGCATTGGTATTTTAGAATTTTTTTTTTTATCTTACTGGCCATTCTACTTTTTTAAGAAAGTACAAAACATTCTCTGCAAGTTTATAATAACTAACATGAATTGATAAAATTTTCTTATTGAAACATTCTTCAATTACTATTATTGATTACTATTGATTTAAATTACTAAAGATTCTGTATTTACATTTTTTTGTATCATATTTTCTGTTAGGACAAGTCAATCAATCTGGTTTGAACTAAAGCATCAGGTACTGCCATGGTAGTTTTTCATTCCTTAATCCTTTGATAATAGACTAATTACTATTTAAACTAACATCATTAAAAAATGACGTAGTATGACGTAGTACTAAATAAGATTCTTTTTACAACACTTAAATATTTACTTTATTTTCCTCATATATACAGAGAACAGTCGGCCAGGAATTCTGCTAGGTTAAAAAACATTTCGCTAAGAAGAACAAATTCTAAAGGAAATGAAAATTAACAACTTAAAGAATAAAAATGCTGTTGCCAGCCAATTTTTTGACAGTTTACTTAGAAATGACAAACCAAACGATGTTAACAAAATGACGTAGAAAGCGCAACTAGATCAAAGTTATACAAGCTCAACTAGATCAAAATTATGATACCTGAGCACTTGACGTAACAGTATGTAATTGATTGTTTATTCTTGATGATATCTTCAAAAAGTAAAAAGCAATCAATTATTCTGGAAATAGGTAAAATAGCATCTAAATTATTCACAAATTTTTCTATTCTGAAAAAAGAAACAATAAAAATTACAATTTGAAGAGAAAACAACTTTTTTTTTCTTTTCAAAAGAATTTATGTTTGAAATTTTATAATCTCATTTCCATCATTTAATCTTAATAAAAATACTTTATCGGACATTAAAATTATTCTCAGTAAAATAAAGAAACTAAAAACCATATGCTTTTATATTCGCGAAAAAATCACAATGTATTTAACTTTTTTCATCACATTCCTATCTCAGAACCTCTTTAAAAAACTCTAGTGAATACAGAACTTGAAATAATCACACTGAACAAGATACCTTCTTTCCTGATTTTTCTTAAAAATTCTTCTTTTGCAACTGTTACGATAATTATAATTTTCTTCTTTTTTTCTACTCTTAAACCAAAAAACTCTCAATCCGTCGAAATGGATTCCGGTGTTTTTTATCTAGATAGTCTAAATTCACATTTTTTCCCTTTAAAATATCGGATATTTCCTTTAATAAGACTACTTTAAAGAAGTAAGATACATATAAGGAACAAAAAAAGAACAAAACATAAAATGGCGTCTTCACTTTTCTCTTGAAATTCAAAAGAAAATGAATTCAGTCTCACAAATTGGCGAGAACTACTCTTCAGGCGAGGATTAAGGCAATTAAATTGGCTTGGATTCTTTGGATTCTCACCTTTTTGAATAAATCTAAAAATTCTTTTCGTTGGCGCTTTGTTTCTGGCTTCATTCCTTTAAATTCGTAAATTTTTCCATTTTTACTTTATTTCTACTAGCATAAAAAATAAATTCAAGATAAATATGTATAATTTATATCTTTATTTATTTTCGAAATTTCGTGAAAAGCATTTTTTATTCTTTGATCTTATTCTGACGTTATAGTTTGCAGGATCTCAGAGTGATGCCAGAAATGAAAAGAGGAAAAAAAAACAAATTTATATTTTTATTTATTTTGTGAACGATGGAAAATTAGTAACACGCAGAGAAATAAAAAGAAACCCAGATGCTGAGATGATGAAATAAGAAAAGCAATTCCAAATTGCAAAAAGATTTATAAACAAACATAAGATTAGTTATTTTTAGATAGAATTTTGATTATGTTTTTCGCATTTTGTATCATCGGGTTATTAGTTTCTTTTTATAAGTTATATCGATCTTTGATAATAACACTGCAGAAGAATTACATTTTTGAGGAACACTTGTTAGAGGGCATATTTCTGATAATTTGGAATTTTCTCTATTCATTTTATTTTGGTTCATTTCTTATGGATGGTATTATAATTAAGTAGTTAAGGAACGTAAAATATAGCTATCATATAACTATTCTCAACTAAATCAATTTATCAAGATCAGGTACGTGAATAATGAAAAAAATGATAGAACATAAGAAAAGAAATTTGAAAAAGCACTTGGAATTTTTAAACTTATTAGGATTCTTGAATAAGTTTATGGTTATATTTTCAACACATAGCAAAAGATGGTTTTTGTTTCAGTTTTATAAATTAATTATTTCTCTATAAGTTTCACATTCATGTTCATATAAGTTTTATATAAATTTTATAAGTTTCACATAAATATCGATCTTAGTTATGTGATCTTAGATATCGATCTTACTTGCGATCTTAGTCACATCAGTGCAGAAATCTTATATTTTTGAAAACCACTTTTTAGAGAGAAATTTTCTTACAATTTGGACTGCTCTCTATTGAGATTATTTTGCTTTACTTTTAAAAATAGTATCCTAATTAACTAGGAGCATGCAATTTAGTTATCATGTAACTATTCTAAATTAAATCAATTTATCAAGATCAGGTATGTGAACGATGAAAAAAAATGAACGAAAAAGAATATCAAGTAATTTTCAAACTTATTAGGATTTTTATAATAAATTTATAACTATATTTATAACACATCGCAGCAAAAGGCTTTTGTTTCATTTTTATAAATCTCATTTTAATATCAAATGAGGAGATAGCAAGAACTTAATGTAGCAAAAAAGAACTTAATGTAAAATATCGGAGAGAATTTTTATCACTTATATTTTATTCCATCTGAGTTAACGTTTGCTAGTACAGCCATATTGTTTGAGTTTTTAAAAATTTTATAACTAAGTTCTTGGATATTTAATTAAATAATTTTTATATGTAGATCAGACGCGGGACAAAATATCTTCTTTGAAAAAAATGGCGCTTTTTTTTCAATAAACATAATTTTTTAGTTAAAATGTGAAATATTTTTATAGTATTTTTTTTTAATTATTATTTCTAATCGAATTGTGCACTTACATCTGAAGCGGGTAGCTGAAGCTCAAATCCCAGCAATGTATGCATAGGAAGCATTACTAACATGGAATGTTTCCAATGGTGGAGGTGACTCAAAATTTGTGAGTAAATGGTTAACAATGAGCTGCTTTCTTAATTATTTCAAAAACGTTAGCTAGTTTATAAAATTTTAGCCATGGGAAGATTTCATAATTCCTTAATAGTATTTAATAGTCAATATATTAAACAAATATGAGTTTCAATGATCTCTTCAAAGTCACATTCTATCTATTGCTTGAACAAATAACTCTCATCTCCTGAGTTGCATGTATATAACAATTAAAGTGCAAATAAATGATTGTTCAGAGAATTTTAAAATTTTGGATAAGTTATTAGTCATATTAAGTTAATTATAAGTTAATACTCAATTGCAAGACAAAAGTTTTCTCTATTTACCGACAGTGCAAATGGGTAATTTACAAAATTGTATTATTAGTTTCAATGATCTCCTCAAAGTCACATTCTATCTATTGCTTGAACAAATAACTCTCATCTCTTGAGTTGTATATATATATAACAATTAAAGTGCAAAAAATGATTGTTCAGAGAAGTTTAAAATTTTGGATAAGTTATTAGTCATATTAAGTTAATTATAAGTTAATATTCAATAGCAAGACAAAAGTTTTCTCTATTTACCGACTGTGCAAATAGGAAATTTACAAAATTGTATTATTAGTTTCAATGATCTCCTCAAAGTCACATTCTATCTATTGCTTGAACAAATAACTCTCATCTCCTGAGTTTCATGTATATAACAATTAAAGTGCAAAAATATGATTGTTCAGAGAAGTTTAAAATTTTGGATAAGTTATTAGTCATATTAAAGTTAATTATAAGTTAATATTCAATAGTAAGAAAATTTTTTCTCCCTTTTCCGACTGTGCAAGTAGGAAATTTACAAAATTGTATTATTAGGTATATTAAATCTATGTAAAAAAATAAAATAAAAACTATTTCCAATAAATTACTTATTTTTCTCATTAACTGCATCACTATTTCGTTGATATACCCACGTGGTAATAAGAACTGACTTCCCTTCGGGAGTATAATTCTCAACAATTTGAAACAGTAATTAGTTTTATTACTAGCTCATCTTATGTCGCCAAACAATCTTTTTCTGCAACAATAAAGCAGGCATCATTTAATATACTTCCGTTAAGTCTTAAGGGTAGTTTCCAACTTAGCAGTTGAGAGCTCAACATCAAAATTCGAGAGGAGCAGGATCTTGTCTCGTGGGAAGTGTTTTTCCTTCAAAGGGGTCTTTTGACAAGGGTATCCTGTTCTGTTTCCTTCCTAAGAACTTGTAGTTGATGTACGTGACAAGATTTTCCATGCTTCAAAGATCTTTCTTTTATGTTCTCGTCATCGGCTCTCTGAATTGTGATGATTTATTTAGTCGCAAGGAGGAGCAAATAGAATTACTCTCTGTTCTGTCGATATTTAGAAGCTTTGTCATACGATAGTTTTTTTTTCTTCTTTCTGCGACTTAGAAGGTCATTAAAGCTAGCTTTCAAAGTGCATAGAAGTATTGATTTGTATTTTTATGTTTATTTGCTTGTTTATAGGTTTATTGAATGCTAAGTACGTAACTAAACGGCGTTCTAAAGTAACGCAGTGAACGCATCGTAACTATCAAACTCGGCTGCTAGGTTATTTATTTTATTTTTATTTTGTAAGCTAGTTAACTATATTTCAGTTTTTGAAATTTGATTAGTTAGTTATTTTTCCGAAATAATAGATTAGTTTGTAAACCTTGTTTCTTGCATTGTTTTCATGTCTCTGCAATATATATTACTTTAGCTTTCTGATGTTACTTCGAGTAATTTAATTAAGAAATGCATAAAAGAAGATTTAGTAGATGGTTTTAATGAATATATATTAAGCAATCTTAGCTACACTTTTTCTGATGTTTAATATTTACATAGCTATGTGTTCATTAGTTATTTAATGTAGTTTTAATGAATGCTTTTTTTATTGCAGGTTTTGTTAGTACTTTTACATAAATTATAATTTATAATTTTTATAGAGATATAAATATTTTTATACAGCAATATTTGATGCTGTATTTTATTTTATTTTTATTTTATCATACTCTAAATAATAAAAATATGTCATTTCAAGTTTAAAATAGGCAATCATTGTCTAAGGACATAATATTTTTTTATCAATATGCTCAACAGGATTTTCAGAAAAGCACTTGAGCATGTCACTGAGTATATCTGAATTGAAGTTTTTCCTATAATCAACATAAGAGACTAAATTTTTTCTTTCTAACAATCATACTTAACTGGGCAAATTTAAAATAAGCAAATACTTTCTATGCTAATAGAGGGCATAATATTTTGTTTTTATCAGTATGCTCAGCGGGATTTTCAGAAAAACACTTAAGCATATCACTGAATATATATGAATTGAAAATTTTCTTATATTCAACGTAAAAAAATAAACTATTCCTTTTTAGCATACAAATTAGCTGAATAATATAGACTGAAATAGTAGATTAGCAAGACAGAGCACCAATATTAGTTTCAAATACCGATGTAATATTATTCAATTTTTCCTCCAGCTGTAGCCAATGAAATAATCCAAGTAAGGATGGAATAAAATCATTTAATTCCTTTCAAAAGTATGATAATGTTTTTATTTTAAAATCATATTGTACCATAATAAAATATTTTAATTTTGATATTTTCAAACGTAAGTTAGATTGCGTTATTTTTTTAAAATTCACTAATGCAATCTATTGAGCATGGCATATGTTATATAAACTATGTTATGAATCGTAATGGCTATGCAAGTGAAAAAAAGTGTCTACTTGCTAAATGAAACTTTTACACATTTTTCAAAGTGTTACTCAATGCCAAGTTGAAAATCCGCTGATGGTGAGGTTGTAAGAGAACGAATTTCGGAGTTCAGATAATTGATATTACCAAATGATTCTTCAGTCAAAAAAGTAATGGTGCGTATTTTTCAGATAAGTCACTAAGGTGACCTGGGATGGTTCAGACTACAGTCCACTTTATTTTATAATAAGACTAAAAAAACTTGCATTTCAGTTGGTCTACTCTTAAACTGTTCTCGTCAAGCTGAATGTGTTGACGTAGAATATTCTTATCGGTAGATGGATCATAGTTTGATTTTTGTTTTGTTACATAGGAACGATTTTCGTGGTTTTCTTCTTTATATTACTCAAACAGATGACTTATCTGTATACCTAAAAGAAGACGAGCTTATCCTATTGCTCTCTCTCTCTCTCTCTCTATGAGCTCCTTATCTTCTACATTGGGTTCAAAAATTCAAAACTATCTAATGAACATTGATTGTGCCGATTCCAAACAGAATTGGATACCACGAGCTTGTAATAAAAAAAATATGAGTTTAACGCTGTATCTAGCTTTAGTATGAATTTAACAATTAGGTTAGGCTAAGCCAATCCAAATTAAAATTTCAATCGAATTAAACTCTTCATTGTTTTGAAGAATGATAAGGCAATGAAATCTGAAAGTTCCATTAATTTTAACTCCTATGTTTTTTAATTGATTTAAAATCAATCCATTAATTTCCTACGAAATATCTTATTCACATTTAGAAATTCAGCGAAATTCATACGCATGCATGTAAAACTCATTCCTATATATCCTTATCAATTCTCCACAACTTACGAAATTCCCTTACTTTAACATATCAAGTAGTGGTATATTACTGCATAAGTAAAATAATAAGACAGAATATTACAAAATATTCCTTACGTTTTTCTTTTGAAAAATGATTAATATAATGGATGCTTTTTTATTTTTGAAATGTCAAGATAATTTAAAATATAACGTTATAACAAAGTTAAAAACTAAAAGTTTCAAAGGTTTTTCATCGTCTTTTCAGCACAAATCCACGCTTTTTGGTGGTGGTTTAGAAGCGTAGTGTAGAGAATAGATAATTGCTACTATTTTCTTATATCTAACCTAAATTGGTGCAGTAAAACTGCTGTTGTATTTGCCATGGGTTATCACTCTGGATTAAATTCAAACCATAGTCATTATTGTAGATCTAGTGGGATATAAGCAAGACAAACCGAAATCAACGTTCTTCTGATCAAAACACTATTCGAATAGTGATTATTATTAAATGATCCTATGGTTTTAGACAGTGTTAGAATTTTTACTCTAAAATTATGGTAAAATAACCAACAATAGTCTGTCCATCTCATTAATCACAAACTTAAACCAAAGGAATTTTTTTAACTTTTCTGCTTTAAAAACATTTAAACCAGAATGGCTTAAAATCCATGATAACCATGAATTTTCACTATTTACTACTACCATGGTTTCAAAACCATAAAAAGGAAATTAAACTAGACATATTATATAGTTTAGTAGCTTTATGAAGCTGCCCCTCTATACGTGAATGAGAGTATCGTGTTCTAATAATACAGATTTAGAAATAGGGAGTGAAGGATACTGGAAACTCTTCATGTATTGAAGGGAATGGAGGAAATATTCTATTTTCAGATCCTGAGATTCGAACCCCCGTTTTGTTGGTCATAATATTGACAGATTAGAATTCTTGGCTCTAATATGTACCTACCAGCAATGAACTAAGTGAGTTTATTAGGTGGGTCTAGTTGGCGTGATAAAATTCTAGTTGCTTAACCGTATTGGATGAAAGCAGTTCATTAACGGATCTTCGTACAATTTTCAGTTTTGATACCATCTTATTTATCGCCACTTGACTATTTTGCTTGAATATGGTTAACTAATAAATAGATAAATTGTTATTTAACCATTTCTTCAGAAGGAATTTCTAACAATGGGAAAAATTGTAGTTAAAATTATTGAAGAGAGTAGAGCAAATGGAAATAATTTACAAATAAATTTATCCCGCGTTTTAATAGGTTTAAAACCTAAGTTCTAAAAGCCGATGAAAAATTTCACATTTATGAATTCAACAAAATTGCTTGCTAAACACACAAAACTTATTATTTAATACCTTTTTAAATTCTCTTCTTCCCTTGTAATCAACTTAAGAGCAAAGTCTCTTTCTTTTTTAACATACCAAGTGGTGTTGATTTACTGCGTAAGTAGAATAATAAGACAGAAGACTACAAAATCTTTCAGCTTATTTAATGCTGCGATCTTTTAACAGCGGCTTGTGTGCTTTGGTAATTGTTAGCTTCTCCTCTTCAAGCAACCAATGAAACGAAAACAGTGAAGGATTTGGATGGGCGTGAAGGATTGAAATCCTGTCAAAACTATGTTCCTGTTTACTTCCGAAAATCTTATTATATCTCGACGAAACATATTAATTTCGGTTTGCTCAAATGTGCGTAAGTATTGTGAGATCATGTTTTTCTTTTGGGAATTACTTGGTGTTTTATTATTATTGGAGCGTTGGATTGCCGCTCCACTATATCCCGGAGGGTAATGAAAAAGAAGTCCATTGGTTGTAAAAGTAACATTCCGGATTATTAGTTACTTAATAAAATTCATACTGATGAAAGCTTTTCAAGTATGTGTCTTTAGAGATTATTTCATTTGCGAAAGTCATTCTTTTGTACTTTGTAAATATGAATGCGTGGGATTAAATGAAAAGTATTATTCTTTTGCATTAGCTTTCTTAATTCTGTATCTTTAAAACAAGTAAGTTAGAAAGCGTTTTGAAATAAGTATTTAGTTAAATGAAAAATGATAAAATAAAGCTATTTATTAACTTAATAAACGAATAATGATTTTAAGATCTGATGAATTGTAAAAGTAATATTTTGAATAATTAGTTACCTTATAAAAATCATAGTGATGCAAACTTTTTATTTATGTGTCTTATGAGACGCATAAATGACGTTGTGAAAGCTGTCCTTTCGTATTTTATCAATTTGAATAAATGAAAAATATTATTTTTTTGTTTTAACATTCTTAATGTTGTATCTTTAAAACAATCAGTGTTAGGTAAAAAATTATCTGAAACTTGATAAAATAAACCTATTTATTAACTTATTAAACGAATAATGATTTTAAGATATGGTGAATTGTGAAAGTAACATTTTGGATTAGTTACCTTATAAAAATCATAGTGATGGAAACTTTTTATGTGTCTTATGAGACGCATAAATGACTTTGTGAAAACTGTCCTTTCGCATTTTATCAATATGAATAAATGAAAAATATTATTTCTTTGTTTCAACATCCTTAATGCTGTATCTTTAAAACAATCAGCGTTAAGTAAAAAGTTATGTGAGAATTGATAAAATAAACCTATTTATTCATTTATTAAAAGAATTAAAAAAATTTTGATTTGATAAAATGTGAAAGTAACAATCTGGATTATTAGTTACTTAATAACATACATACTAATGAAAGCTTTTCAAGTATGTGTATTAAGAGATTATTTAATTTGTGAAAGTTGTTCTTTTGTTTTTTACCAATATGAATGAACAGGATTAAATGAAAAATATTATTCTTTTATTTTAATATTTTTAATTATGTATATTTGAAACAAAAAAATTAAAAAGCATTTTCAAAAAGTAATTAGTTACTTGAAAAATAATACAATAAGACTATTTACTTACTACTGAAGTCAATTATGATTTGATAAATTGTAAAGGTATCATTCTGGATTATTAGCTACTTTGTAAAATTCATACTGATGGAAGTTTTCCAAGTTTTTGTCCAAAAAGATTATTTCATTTGTGAAAATGTTGCTTATGTATTTTATCACATGGATGAATAGTATTAAAGGAAAAAATCTTATTCTTGCATTTTAATATTCTTATTCATGAATATTTGAAACAAATAAATTCTATTTACAAACTATTTTTTAAAAGAATTTTTTATCTGATGTGTAGCAAAATAAGCCTATTTTTTATTAAATGAACTATGAGATTATGATTTGGAAATTGCTTAATTGATATTTAGGGATTCTTGTTTACTTAATAAAATTCAGAATAAAAGCTGCTGATGGAAGTTTAATGATGAAAGCTTTAAAAGCATGAGTCTGAAGAGCTTATTTTATCCTTAAAAGTATTTCTTTTGTATTTTATCGGTAAGAATAGGTTTACAAATTATTGCACAAAAAAATATTATTTTCATATTTTGCCATTCTTTTTTCTGAATCTTTATATCAATCAAGTTATATGTATGTAGGGTAAGTCTGGGATAGATGACCATAGTTTTTGCAAATCGAAATAAGAATACAAAGAATAACAATACCAGAATGATTTATGCATATTTTAAATTCTCATACATGCATTCAAAACCTTTTGAGCAAACAATAATGAAATATTGACAACGACATATGTTTAAAAATATTTGGAAATAAACTTGCAAGTGACGTAATTTCGAGGAAAGTTAGCCACCCTATACAGTAAAAGAAGTGCACGGAGATAAAAAAAAAATCTAGAAAAATGACCGCATTAGATGGTAATGGTATTTATGTTAAAAATATATAATTCTGAGTAATAAAAGTCAAAATATATGGCATTTAAAACATTCATTTGGTAATTTTCAGCTCATTCAGTAGTGGTTTGTCGAAAATTTTTTTTCTTAAAATTATAAATCGTATTACCATTTATTTAGTAAAAAATACAAAACTGAAAATTAAGTTTAATTGAATGACAATATTGTTAGTTTTATAAAAATCATTGTCAATATGCTTCGGTAAAATTTACAGAGTATTTTGCTGTTTATGTCCTGATAATTTTTGTCATATTCGGGCAGTTTTGACAGTGCTTTTTTCTCAGTATGAAGTTAAAATATAAAAAATAACAATTATTGTACAGTTAGCCATGAGTAATCTTATGATAAGTTGTAAAGAATGAATTTTATTGTGAAAAATAAGTAAAACAATAAAACATTTTCGTTTTCATAATAAAACAATTCGTTTTATGCCCCTTACTCATCCTATCCAGTCATAGTTTTTGGTTGTGGTTTAACAGCCAACACTAAGATCTTTATGAAGTTTGAGTGTGTAGAAATTATTAGTTTCAAGCATATTTCATCTTCCTTTCTGCTGGAAATAACTTAAATAACTTTTTTTTGCCAGATTAGTTAAGAATTTCTATGGCCATAGAATTTCTTCTGTTTCCGGAATGCTAATTTCCTCCGCTTTTTAATAGTTCCTTGTGATCATAATACTGCAAATATCTGTTTAAGTTTTTCTAAAACTGTTTTTGATATACTAACAGTAAGAAATGAAGCAATATCACTTTAGTTTTCAAATTTGAACTCATCGGAACTGGCATCCGGTTAATCAGTATTAACTTCATAGATTATCATCAGAATGACGGGATTTTTGTTTTATTTGAAGATGAAGACGTTATTGCTTTCTAAAAAGGGGCTATCTTATTACTACAGGGCATATTTCGACAGAAAAGGATATCTTGAAGCTGTGGAAGCTTTCAGATTGATGGGGGCTGGTATTAAAATACAAAACCTAAGAATTTGGAAACTAGAATTATTTGTTTGGAATTATTTAGTATGTTTACTGTGATGCCAAAATTGGCATTACATATTTATTTCCTATCTTTTTAAAATATCCTTCATTACTTAAGCTTATTTTTAATAATAGAATTACATTTAAAAATAAATCGAAAACTTAATCTTTTTAAACGAATATATAATATTTATTTCTTCTCTTCCAGATCAATGTAACGGATACTTTCTTTTTATTTCATTATTATGCAGACATATTAATTCACTGTCGCCTCTAATCGAAAACAAAAATCTATTTATAGCTTTTTATTCTAAATTTCCAACAGCTAAATGTTTCGGTTGCATGGTTGTAATAATTCTCATAAATTTGTTGGCGACTCTTGATCGCCAAGGTATTCTTTTAAACCCATATTGATATGCTAGTTGGCTTTGTTTTGGCTATGATATATTAGGAAAAATCGCCAAATTATGGATCTCCTACCCATACTTTCTATGTCCGTTAGGAATAATTATATTCACTTTTAATTTCAAATTTGTGGAGGCAGGGAGCCCTTTGGGGGCCTCCCTAGTCTCAATTTTCTAACCGTCAGAAATGTTATTCTATCTGCATGATCTCTCAATAGAGAGTATTTTTTTGATTTCATCCCTTTAAGGGATTTCTTATTTTTGATGAAGATATGGCCATTGTCGAAATCTTAAATTATGATTAATAAAACCTAAATTTACATTCAACGATTTGTACATTATTTCCTGGAAACTTAATTGTTTTATTCATTCATTAATGGCCTAAATGAACATTCATGTACTACACTATACAACTATGGGCGGCTACTGACGGAGACACAAANCAATATTTTGAAAGTCCAAAACCGAAACTAATGGTAAGTCGAACTTCCAATATGTCGAAGTTTTTCGTCAGTCCTATCAGATTCGAGTTATCGCGAATTCACTGCATATACAAACAAAATTCAAAACAAAATACGTGGCTTTCAAGTAAATTATACTAAACATGCGGAGTAGTCGGTTTAACGTTAGCGACTAATTTAGTTTTCTTTCAAATTATACGAGTAACTATTTAAAATGAAAAAGAAGTGAAATGTATGTGTATGTAGAAGAAGTTTACGCAACAGCGTAATATACATTTCAATGGAAATTGACTATCACTAAAAATTTCATTTTGTCAGCAAAAAAAAAGAAAACCTTCGATCCTGGTGAGTTTTTTAAAGTCACAACCAAAAATTATAACTTGAACATTTAAATGATCAGACAGGAACTATGGCAAAAATGTACTCTGTTACCCACATAAATAGCTTAATTAATAGATATATTAAAAATGATATTAAGTAACAGGCATCTAAAAAACGAAAGTGAAATAACAGGTGCATGATGTGGAAAGGGGAAAAATAAGAAAGAAAGTTGGAATATATTTTGATGTAAACTCATTGATATTAATTAGGATGCGAATACAAAAATTAATTTTTAAAACTTACGGATATTTACAACATATACACGTTAAAATGATAATTATAATTATGAAACTAATTAAAAGAAATCCAGCAATTTCTTCACTTGAGCTAAGAAAATTATTTTTAACGCAAAGAGTCATAGAAAATATTTGCTTATATGATTAATTCCTCCCAAAAGAATGAAAATCATAATAAAGTAAATGAAGTGAAAAGCAAAACAAAAAAAGGAAAACAAACTAAACAAAATAACAGTAAATAGAGCTATTCACGATTTTCAAAACATTTCAACTAAAGAAATGGCAAATGCAAACGCTTTATTACTTTACCATAAAGGGTAAAGAAACAGCAAAAATTCTGCAACAGAAAACATGGTTCAAAAAGAAAACAAAAACAAACTGTAGCAAATCTTCAAAAGGTTAAAAAAGACAAACTATACATGTGGGAATAGTTCGAACAGTTTTCGAAGCAGCTGCTATGACCGTAAATTTTCCAATTCCTTTTTATTTTATTTTTTCTGCGTTTTTCCGCTGTTGCGTGGACAGTTTGTGACGTCAGTGAAGGATGTTCTTTTTTGTATCAGATGTACCGTCTTTCAATTTTTTTTCTTGTTCCCCTAAAAATCAAACTTTCATCACATAAAAGACTTTTGTTCATTTGAAAATGTTTTGCTCATCAAAACTAATACATCAAAATATGTCAAGCTATTATGTTGAGCAATAGAAAGTTTTATAAAGTTTATTCAATAAGATGAAAACTATATATAAAACTATATGCTCGTGAATGAATTTTTTGAAAGAAGGTATTTATGATAAAGTAGACAAATACTTTACATGTACTTTGTGTTATATGTAGTGTAAACCATTAAAATAACGTTTTCTTTGCATAACGTTGAACACCTTGAATTACGTTTTATCTTATAATCATAATTTTAAATATTCAAAACTCAACCGCTCTGTATCCTAACGAGATCCTTTGTTCGAGATTCATATAATAGAGCATGCACATCATGATAATTTTTGTCCTCACAATGAAACCACGAGACTGAAGAAAGAATATAGTGAGTGTAATTTCTACCTTTCGTTTCACCTTGTTATTTTAATGGAAGAGAATTGATGCTGGAATCTAAAGGCACAAATCCTAAAATATGGAGGCTTTTTGGGCCGCATCTGTTAGCAAGGAAAAAAATGCAACTAGGACTTTATAAATTTCACAGGTAACTTTATTTACCACCTTTTTCACAATTGGTTTATTTATTATTTAAATTAACTTTTAGAATATTTTTCTTCTACTCAAATCATCATATTAATATCAATTAATTCCTCTTATTTATTCTAAAATCAAAATTTATGCTTTTAAATCTATCTTACAATTAAATCTAAGAAATTAAAAATTATTAATATATAGTCAGTACTATACATAAAAGTATCATACCTAATTACTTTTAATTTTAGAGTTAAAATGTAATAGGTGAAGTTTTAGCGACATAGATGTACATCATTTCAACCGGAAAAAGTTTCAATGATACTTTTATTGATACAATATCAGAAAGCACTCTTTTTTGCAGATATAATCGTGTGGGCTGATGAAAAGATTATATCTTTTTTTCCGTTTTTTTTAAAATAAAATTTCATCCTTTTTTCTTTTCTTTTTAAACTGTTGTTTGTTATTTTTTTACTTATTATTTTCTTATTTTCCCCCCTTTTTTCATATGTCTATAATTTTTCATTGTTTTATCTTCATTTTGATATATATATATATATATATATATTTATAGGNATATATATATTCATATGAAAAATTATAGACATATGAAAAAAGGGGGGAAAATAAGAAAATAATAAGTAAAAAAATATATAAAAGGCTTGGAGCACATAACTGTCGAGACTCTGAAGTTTTGGACGAAGAGAGATAGAGAAATATAATAGCGGGCTTGCTCTATTTGCATTACAACTTTATGGTCCTAATCTTAAATATACCAATTTATGTATTCAGGTGATATTATACTTTTCGACACAGAAACATACTTTCTTTTAAAAAAAACTTTCCTTTTTGACAAGTTTTGATTCTTGATCCGTCTTCTAGAAAATAAGTCCCTTATAGATTAAGAAGGGGAACACTTGATGGTTTGGACCTATAAATATGAATTTTCGCACATTTCGCTGAGTCTGGAGAACTTTTTAAGCAAATCTAAAACTTTTTTACGAGATTAAAAAATTCATTTTTCTTATTTCCAAATAAAAAAAAATTAGCAGTTATTTTTTTTACTAGTTTGTTTAATATTAATCAAAAGACGTCCAATTGCAAGGTATACACTTTTTATATTATTTTATAGTACGCAAAATTTAAAAGAAACCATTTGAACCATCCATTTCACCGCCACCATCACCATCCACCTCACTGAAACCATTTGAACTCACTCAGTTAACCAGTTTTTAAAATTTGTATATTAAGCATATTTTAACATAGGCCCTCTTCTATAATAATTAAATTCCAGTACAGAAATTATCGTTATAAGGTAAAAATAACTAATTTATCGAATTTATAATTATAAGTTTATAATTTAAAAATGATCTAAGTAAACAGTGTTACTAGAAAGCATAATGAACAGATTGTTAATATTTTAAATTCAAGAATCAATTACAGAACAATAGCGACTGTAGTTTACTGCATTAATAGCATTGGCCTGTTTAATGACATTAAAAAAAAAGCTTTGCAGATAAATGTTCTAAGTAACTGTTTTTGAGTTTGAATAAATGAGTTTAAAAATGTATTGCAGTTATATTTGTTACTTAACTTAATATTTGTGTTTTTGGAACATTTCTGGAACATTTGAGTTTTGGTACGATGCAATAAACGCAATTTATTATTATTTTCTCTAAATTTTATGGCATTTGCGAATGAGAAACCTTAAATGAATCCCGTTTATTGAGAAAAAGGGGTAAATAAAGTAAATAAAGGTAAATAAAGAAGGGTAAATAAAGAAGAGCACCGAAGTCAAGCTTCATTGGCTGCGGTCAGTAAGCGGGTGGGTGACCACTTTGATTATCCTGTGTAGAGACCGAGGGTGCACGGTATTGATCCTCATTAAACTGTTTTTCTGTAAAGTTCTCGACTTCACGCGCATATCGCTGGGCGACAAAAGCAGGGCAGCCATCCCCTCTGCAGAGGATCAAAATTGTGATGGCATGTCTTCGGATCATCCTCAGGGATGCTTACCTGGCCGTCACCAATAGCCCATTGTGCAACTCTAGTGCGACGCAATAAAAGTACCTACCTACCTGATTATTTTTCTTTCTCAAAACTTTCCAATTAATGATTACAATATCACTTTTACGATTTTAAATACTCTAATACTAGTGTTCACACTCTTAGTGCCTTGATAAGCTGATAAAAGAGTTTCATAGGTTTTTATCAACATTCTTTTACAGCTGAATGTCGTGAGAATGTTTCAACATTCATGAAACACTTAAAGAATGCCACATTATACTTCCATATACTTAAAAAGGCTCGACTAAGGAACATAATTTAAAGTAACGTGAACAAATAAGAAATTTGGACACATTTACAAGTTGTAATTACTTAAAATTTCAAATATTGATTTATTTTAACCATGCCTCTATTTTGTATAAATTTAGTCAGGAATAATATTATGATTACTATTATTGTTATTGACTTTATAAATATTCTTACGAAGTAAAGTTATGAGTTGGCATTGATATTGATGGGATAAATTTAGACTAACAATGTTGAACACCTCCGTCCCGCATAATTCATGTTTAGTCCTATGTATATGGGCGTAGAATCCCCAATGATTAAAGCCATGAAGCCTTCCTCGAATGTTGCTGAGAGGAACCACCTGCCTTATCTGGAGGCCACAGAATCTAAATCCCCATGAATCATCTATCAGTGAATGTGTAAACGTTATTCATACGATTGGCTTTAGGTGAACCTGTGCCCTTACACAAAGCTTCAGCTATCTATCCTGATCAAAATGTAAATAAATAGCTCCTTGCCTAACTATCTGGTGCCAGAACTGAATGCTTTGTGTAAAATTATGACATTATTTTACAATAAATCAAGTATTTTACGTTGCAAGGCGTAAATTTACACAGTTTGTAGCATAAAATATATTAGAATATTTTGCTTTAAAACAATGCGTGAAAGATAATAGTACAATTTAGAACTGAAGTAAAGTATTATGTTGCGGTATACTTATGTATTATGTTAATTATACATAATACATAAGTACATATAATGATTAAAAAAATGTTAAAAACAGCGTTTTCTGACTTAATAATTTTAAAAAAAAATATTAAAGTAGGAAAAAAAATAATCGTAAGGAAAAATATTTTTTGACAATCGAAATAAAAGATTTTTTTAATACATATATATATATTTATATGTATATATATATATATGTATATGCATATATATAT
>NC_092212.1:71201070-71269021 GCF_043381705.1 Parasteatoda tepidariorum
TATATATATATATATATACCTCTACCATATTTCCACCATTCCTTTTAACACTTGCGAAGTTTCCAGTGTCCTGTACTCCCTAATTTGAGATGCTGGACTATTAGAAAATAGATAGCACCTTAATAACACCTAGGACTATTAGATAACTATTAGATAATAGACAACACCTTAAGTCTCAATCGCTCTAAATTAGCTCCAAAAACAGTTAAATTTCTTTTTTGCAGTTTATAAACTATTTAGTTGTAAATGCTTCAAAAGCCGTATATCTTTGTAGTCATTATTTGGTAACTATGCTAATTGAAAACGGTTTCTATACCGTAAAGGTAAAAAAATTTCTTTATTGTAAACTTTATGGTAAATTGGACAGGCAGTCTACTGTTAACATAATTTAGAAGGAAAATTTTTATCACTGTATATACATAGTTATAATGTGCTTACATTCTTATTTCAACATAGTTATATTATTTACTTTTTAGCAATGAAAAGAGGAATAAACTACATATGCAATGACATTGTATCTAATTACTATCTGAGTGAAAGCTCCTGAATCGTTCTCTTGCAGAATAAAATTTAGTAAAAATTATTCCTGTCAAAAGAAAAATTAAATATGATGGATGGGGCATGGCTTTTATTTAAACTATAATTGAATATTTTCAACTTAGAGAACTTATTATAATAAAACTGTTATTCTGTACGTCTTAGAGTTTTTTATCGAATACAATGCTTATAAGTAACTGCGTATATTTGTAACAAAATGACAGAAAATATAATTTGAAACTTTTGTAAAAGGATATGTTTATTTTTTATGAGAAATAAGAAAGAATTCAAACATAAAACAGAACTCTTCGATTGCAACTACAACTTAAGTCATTTTAAAGGAAATATTGTGTTACATCTTTTTCTCAATAGAACAGTTTGTGAATTATTATTACTTTTGAAAAGTTTTTATTTGTAAAAATTTTGCCTTCTATACCTTAAAAATTCTCCGAATTGGAATTCTTTTTAATGCAAAAAAGAATATCAAATATTGAAAACTTATTTATTCTATAAATTTTAAAACACTAATGCAATTTATAATATTTTTGACTTGAATAGAAAACATTTCCAATCATAAAAATAAGTGAAAAAATCAGGGACATATTGTATATTTAAATGTTTTTCATTATTAAGAGAAATGGTAAATAATATCTCCAAACAAGATTTTAAAATTGCTTTTTTAGCTTTATATTTGTAAATTTCAAATTCAATAGACTTTTATTCCAATTATTTAAGTTTATTTAAAAATTTTAATTAAATTGAATTTTGGGGCTTAACAAAAATTTATTGACGTTTTTTTTCCAAATGCCCTCTTGGAGAATGACATTTCATCATACAGGCATCTGACGGGCAATTTGTTGACCACTCTTTCAGGGGCACCATGTTAGGTTGGTCAACGTTGCTCCCACAGTAAGGACAGATAGTACAGAGAAAGAATGAACATCCGTGCTTTACCCGGGATCCGAACCCAGAACCTTTCTAATACAAGGTCAGTTTCCTGACCCCTACACAGGCCGGTCTGCGACTTTACTGGCGTTACCTAAGAGATCACTATTAAGAACACATTATGATTATTGTTATAGTTATGCTGTTACTTATGCAACTTGCTAATACCAGCAAGCCTGTATAAATCAAGCGAATTCTTACGAGTTCAGCAACATACACGCCATAGCCTATTTTACCGGGATGATCCAATCATATCATTAATTCATCCAAAAATCGAAATTTTGACCTTAGCTAGAGTACGATATATCTTCAATGAGTACCCCCAGACCTACTGATTTGTTATGGAATCTTGAAGGACTTCGCGATATAGACAGATTTAATGAGCACCAATCACCTTTTAATACAGGGGGATTCTTCGACCGGGGGTACTCGAACTCACGGTCTCAGGAACACGAGCCTACAATCAGGCAAATTCTGATCTCCGATTATAATATATAATCCATCTTGAGTTTAAGAAAGGCAATATTCAATTTGGAACTTTCTTCAGACTAATATTTAAACAATTGTCGATCAGACGGTGTAGCAGTCAGGGAACTGGTCTTACATCAGAAAGGTTCTGGGTTCAAATCCCTGGCAAAGCATTGATGTTCTTTAATTCTCTGTACTATCTGTCCTTATTATGGGAGGAACGTTGGCCCACCTGATGTGGTTCCCCTGAACGTGTGGCCAACAAATCTCCCCGGTAAATACCTGAATTGACGAAATATTAACACAGGTAGGAGTCGAAAATAAATAAATAAATATTTTTGACAATTTTAGTCTAGTAGGATTTTAAAGGGAAGTGGAAAAGACATTTAATTGATCAAACACAAATAATCATTATTTTGCATTCACATTACTTTGATAGTTCGATCTTTAGCTTGTAATTTTTTCATACGTTAATCCCTATTATTTTTAGCAATCAAGAAAATTGGTATTTTAAATTGTTGAGTTTAAAATCAGTTGCAGTTCTAAAAAAGCGGATCATTATAACATGAGAAGTGAGATGGATGGAAAGAATCATAAAGCTTCGTATTATATTACATTTATGTTAAGAGTGCGATCAACCCTTAAACCTTTGTGGTAAAGAACATATATTTCTTTGATTTACCGAACTAAAATCCTGTAAAAATCGAGCAGAATAGCATGTTTAATTTTTGTAAGATATGTATGTAATCAAATAAATTTCAAACATCATATCGTATTCACATTGTCTGTAAGAATATGACTTCAAACTATGCTTTTAACTATCATTTTTCTAATAATTCGCTGCTGAAAAATGGTTGAATAACAATTTATTAAATTTAAATTGCCATATTCAACCAAAATAGTCTGATAATAATGAAAAAAGATGGTATCCAAATACTTAAAGTTAATTATATAAAGTATACACGAGGCTGAGAAATTCTTTTATTGTTAGTTCTCACCAAATTACAGTTAAATAATCCGAATTTTATTCCAGGAATTATATCATGAGAAATCGGTGTGTCTATGAACTGATGATATTTTATTCTTTTTTATTCTATTTCAACTTAGTAGTATTAGAATAAAACATATATTAAATAATGAGAATTTAACGGTAAGAAAACTGCATGTGGGCATGTTCAAGAATTTCAAAATATATAAATAAATCTTACATATATTACATATTACAGACAGACAATTAAACGATTTCCGAAATTAAACATAAAGCTAATCTAGAATTGATTGTGTAAAACTTAATTTCACTTAAGCCCGCTTAATAAAACACAATTTCTTTGATTCATACTATTAAAAGAGTACTCTTGGGGAAATCAAATTATAATTTTTTCCCGATTTTTTTTGAATTTTTTTCTTCGTTGAAAATTTTCCTTCACCTTCCGTCATATTTCTTCTATTCAAGGTTAACCAGCAATGGTCTTGTCTGATGAGATATTCCCTCTAAATACTGGTTTTCCGTTGGTTAAATTAAATGGCATGCATAGATAAATTATTGAAAAAAGTTGTCAGTTCATTTTAATGTTCTTATAATCTTAGGAGAATCATTCGTATTCTTAAAATCATAAATTCATAAATATTTTTAAGCTTTAATAAAAAGCTATAAAATAAAGTTTATCAATGTATTAAATACAAATTAATGTCTTATTTAATCTAAAAAATTTAAAATTTAAGTTCAATATTATTCCTAATAAATGTTTATAATTCCTGATAAATTATTAAAGACTGTATTATTTCAGTGATTATTATTGCCTTTGCAAAACGGGCAATTAACACATAAATTTTACTGTAATTCTCTTAAAGTTGACAATATCTGCATATTTGAATGCAATAATAAGCATACTTGAGACTCAATTACTCTCTATAGAGTTTAATTAATTAATCATGTTCCTGCCTTTTTGATTAATTAAGTCTTTGACTGGAGTTTTAAAGAGTTATTGATTACATTCGTCGAATAACTGAAGTCGTCAAATTAATCTCATCCATTGTATATGTCAAATAAATATATTCAATACTTGTTTAAAAGAAAGCTGCCATTCTTTTAAAAATCAGTATATATATATATATATATATATATATATTTAATTTTCTTTGTAATTTTCTGAATCCTTTTCAATAGTTTAATCTTCAAATCCATTTACTTTTCTTGTGAATTTTTCCCACATTATTTTAAATTTAAGAAAGTATATTAAATTTCCTTACAAGTTTCAGTTATAAATAACTAATTGTATTATAGTTCATGTGATAAAAAATTACTTTACACGATGACATATAATGATTAATAATTTTCATAAAATAAATTTTAATCAGTTTGAAAATCATACTCATTAAAATATTTCTATATTTATATCTTTATATAGTTGTAATCGTTAGTTCCATGAAACGCTTACATGATAATAATTTAATAATGCCGCGCGTTCATGAAGATAAAATTTTGTAAAGTGATTTAAAATTTCTTTCGATTTCTCACCAGTTCTTTGTTTTCAAATTTACTTCAGTAAGGAATGTTTCTAACAAAAATTCAATTACATAAAATGAAAATTCAATGCTTAACTGCAAGCGAATAAATAGCAAAATAAAAAAAAAATCTCCAAAAAAATAATAAAAAATTATATCAAAAAGGAGAGGTCGTGACTTGAAAGTTATTGGAAATAGATTTATGCTTGTGGTGCAAACATCCACACTTTGGCTGTGCTCCATTACAAAATACGGCATGAATTGCTTTGTCTTATATAAATATTAAATTACTATGAAATTTCAATTTTAATTGATAAAGGACTTAATTAGTGTCTCAATATTTTTAAAACTTATTTAAAATAAAAATAAAAGTTAAAATGCCGAAAATTTAAAATGGAGATGATAATTGATCTCTATAAAGTTAGAAAAATAAATTAAACAAAATCTTTCCAATTAGAAAACATATTAAAATAAGCGCAATAGTGATAAATATTTTAAAACAAATTATTTTAATTAGTTCCCTTAAAATAAAGTAACATTTAAATTTTGTTTTCCTACGAGAACTGAATCAATTGTTTTGGTGCAAACACGGAACGTTACTATTTAGTTTAGCCTTATTCCAGAATAAAGAAAAATATTAAATTATTTAGCGTCATTACAAATGTTAAAGTTGAAGATGAGTATAAATTTTTGAGAGGAAATCATGCTATTTTTTATTTTGTGCAAATTATAATGATCAATTTACATAGGTTCAATACTAAGTTAGAGCTAAATTTAAGTTTTATTGATATCCATAATTACTGCGGGAAGGAAAGGCTTTTAATCAACGTAGATGTTTTTGTAAATTCATTTTAATTTTTATTCGATTGGAGGTGTTAAAAATTTATTCAATACTATATAATATATCATGTCTTTAAAGACAGAAGCTTATCGTATTGTGTAGATAAAATTTAAATGTAAATAAATTTCATGAAATATTTATAAATCAAATGTTTAATGAGATGTATATTCTTTATATAACATCAGCATATATGGAATACTAGACCAAGCATGAAAATATCTTATTAGCCAGCAAAGCAATCTGAAAGGAACACTTAGCAGCTCCAGGGTTGGTGAGTTTAACGTGCAGGGGGTAAGCCCTCTAGTTATCTAATACAAAGTATCATTCAACACCTAATTATATTACACAAAAAGTTAAAGAAAAATGTATTTACATACGTTAAATAAAATTTATAGACTTAAAGGCAAAGCACTTAAAGATAAAATAAAATAAATTTATTCTAAATGACTAGTTTCTCTTGCATTTCTTCTTTGTTGGATTTGTTTGTGTTTGCGATGTAAATATTACGCATATAATACGATTAAACGCACTGCTATCGTAAAATATTTCACCAATCATAATGTTGCAATTGAAACATTACGCTTATTTCATTTATAACTAAAACAGATTAGCTAGAAAATTATCTCGGATTCTTACAGATAAAAATCTTAATTAACAACTGGCTTTAAAATTTTTCATAAAACTAAAAGTATTATTTTGAGTAGCAATTACAAAAACTACTAGTAAAAGGTTAAAAAATTAAAAACATTATTTTGAGTAGCAATTTCAAAAACTACTTGTAAAAGGTAAAAATAAAGCTTTCCATAATATCATTGTTTGAAAAAAAGCATTTCTACTGTAACAAAATATGTATAAATTGCTACAAAACCATTTGAAGCTAATGTATAGGCAATTGCAAGAAAAAACTCATTCCAAACCACCATTGAATCAATATAGTAGATTATCATAGTTATAGTTACCATTATCTATAATAAAGTATCATACAATATCGAATCTTATTATACAAGAAAAGAAAATTCAAGTAAACAGAATATATAGAAAAAAGGAATAAAAATTCGCTGCTTAACTGCAAGTAACTAAGTGACAACATAAAATAAACTCTATTCAAAATGGCGAGTTTGTTCTCCACCATTTCTCCTTTGTTAGAGAGAGATCATATCGGAATTTAGTTTTATGTTTGTGGTGCAGATATTATGTAAATACCTTTCTTGTTAAAAGAATTTTATGCCGTCATAAAAGGAAAGTCGTCATTTGATAGAATGAGAGATTTGTGATAAGGGGCATATTCTTTTTTTACGACTTTGGGAAACCACTAGCTTATTAATGTTCAAGAATATCTCAAAGCTTTTCTTTCTAAGAAGCTGTTTTTTTTTATTAAGTATGCACGCTTTTTTAAATACTTGAATTTGCTATTATTCCCAGATTCTTTTTACATTTTATCTCTATTCTTTTTTTTTATTCAAAGTTAAAAAAGAAATGTATATTTTTAGCATTTTAAATGTATGAGGTAGTAGATAATATTCACGTGTCTGAAAATATATTTAAGTTAAACATCAGTTTTATATTTATAGAAAAGAAAGATTGATATTTTGCTGGAAAATGTCTGACATAATGTGACATCTTATTCAATTTTATTTCACTGCGTAAAGTGTCTTAGAATGTCTATCTGTGTGTTCTAGAATATTTCTGAGAAATTTAAAAATGGTTTTTATGATTTTTAAAGAAAGCTTCAAAAAACTTTTTCTTATTGAATCCAAATGCCTTTTATCTAATTTCTTTTGTTTGTTAATGTTCCTCGATTCTCTTATAATTCATCCAGTTCTTCCCTTCCATATAAGGTTATAAGAAAATTTACATTATTACCATTTTAACCATTATATACAACCATTATATTTTATTACCATTATGTACTATGTATCTCTTTGATACATTTCAACAGTTAATTAAGTTGAACAACCTTACTGTATACAGAAAAGTTTTAGCGTTTAATTGAAGTACGTTGTGAAACATAGTTTTTAATCATAATTACATAGTTTAACATCAGCATAACAATTCAGAACTAAGTACGATTAAATTATATAAAATTTGAAATTACCATTTAAATTTCAAAAATATTTCCCTCATAAATTTAAGCATATAATATTAATTATTCTATACATTCTAAATTTATATGGTTATTATTGCAATGTTTTGATTATAGATATGCATATTTTGTTAAAAAAACAGTGATTATAAATATCTAAGAAAACGGTTCATAAGCGATTGTTTAATAGAATTATAACAATTTGTTTTTAAAAGTTTAAAGTTGCCTCTGTCTTCTGGAATATTTCATGTCCTAATTAAATGAATTTAATTTTATTGAATATCATATCTCGTTTCTATTTTTCATAATTTCTCTACACAAATCTGGAAATATAATCTTTTTACATTCATAAAAAAGATATTATTTTATAATTTTAGTTATAAAGATTATCTTATTTCATTCACTTATGATTTTGAGAGGACGACTAAAATCCTTTAAGCATTTGAACCAATTATGAATAGATACTTATGAATATGTACCATATATATTATGAATATATAATGCAGACTCATTTGCAAGACAAAAATACTGCTTCTAAGTTCAAATGATATTGGTGCTAAGAGAGAACTAATTGTATGAAAGGAAAAATTTCTAAATAAATAGCATTAATACCGTATATTTTTGTTTAATTAACCATAATAATAATTTTTTTTTACCCAAAATTTCATTAATGCGGCGTAGTGCGGCGATTTTACCAGATTATCCCTGTGTGTGGTTAGCTAAAAAAATCTCTTTAAATAAAATCATAGAAGTTAATTTTAAAATACGCTGATACCTTTATTTTATTGATGCTACTAGCAACTAGCTTGAAAAATATAGATTTTTTTTATACCACTGAGAATAATTATAGAAAAAAATATTAAAATTCTTAATTTGTATGTCGGTTGCATTATGTTATGTTACAAATTTGTTGTTCTTTAAGTATGTAAAGAATTTAAGATTTGTCATTAAATTTGCTTATTTTGCATAATAATCCTGCAGAACGTGATTTTTTTGTGTTATTGAAAACAGGTTACGTCACACAGTATGTCAAACGTGTTATATCATGTATTATATGAAAAATTCAGTAAAATATATATTATTTTTATCAAGGATCTTAAAAAATAATCAGTTTATTAAAAATATTTTACTTTTATTTAGAAATTAATGCCTTGCTGTTCAGATAAATAAAAAAAACTAATAAAGAATGCAATATCATCCATACCAGAAAATGTGGTTATCGCTGCTTTTCATAATTACATGTTTTGGAATATTATTTTAGTTTATTTGATTTAAATGCTAATTTTTTTTAAAAAAAAGAAACACTCTATTATTCCAGAGAAAAAATTACGCTGAATGTGCTTAATATTACCAAAAAAATATGTCGTTGTTACAATTTAAAGTTTTCTGAAGAATAAAAAATTAAGACATAAGAAAAATAAAAATCGCTAATTAAAATGAGTAATTGATATAGTGAGAAAAAAACATGGTGCAAAATAATTTTAGTATTATCTAAAGTATGTAATAAGAATTTCGTTTCGATGACATCTCAAAGAGCTATCTACTTTTTTAGAAAAATTACCTGATTAAAGCTCGATGAAAAACTCATTTTTTCCTTATGTTTTACATCCTTTGTTTTCGAACGAAAAAAGGAAGAAAATATTTTCGAGGGATTTTTGATGATGTTCTTGTTTATCAGAAATTTGTTTTTTTTCCCCTTGTTGTTCTACCGTTGCGATTACAGAAAAAAAGCTTCCAGAAAAGGAAATAGATTTTCAAGTCTAATGTCACCCCTCGGAAATTGCGTAATAAAAAATGGCTAAGCTTAAAACTAAAAAATGCAATATCCTTACCATAATGAAGGGGAAAGAAAGAAGATATTTTGCAAAAGTTCAATCGATTTCGAAATAAATGAAAAAAGAATGGTGGGAGCTGCTCATTTTTGTTTAGGTTTTTTTCTATAAGAAGTTTTAGATGGATTGAGGTCATGATAGGAAGAAATTTTTCATGTTCCGATGTTTTTTTCTTCCTTTTTCTTATCTTTTACTTCCATTTCTTCCATTTTCTTATCACTCTTCAAAGACAATGAGTATCTTCTTTATCTTAAGTTCGGAATGTGCCATACCTTGGTTACGAAATATTTTCCTATGTTTTTTTGCTGACTACCCATCTTATGAACTTCCCTAAAATCTGATTATCAGTAGTTGTAGCATTGTTTTATTCAACTCAATCAGCATAGCATTTTTCTTATGGAATTTATCATTGTTATATGTTTCTATTTATTGAAATTTATTACTGGAGCTTATAATATCATTTATCTTTAAAACTTAGTATAATTTTTTTACTATTTATCGTAAAAACACACGCTACCATTTATCAGTAATGTATATTATAAGAGATTACACTGGGGAACATTTTTTGTTTTGTTTTTAACATAAATTACATATTTTCACGGCGTTGATCTCAAATTAAATCAGCAATCGGTTTTTCTTCAAGATACTTTTTAATGAAATTTTTTAATGAATCCATTTTTCGACTAAATGTAAAGTTTAAGAGCATTATGTATTATAAATGCATGGAGTCTCATAAATGTTAGGGCAGACCTCTTGGAAGTTAAGACACATCATCGTCAATTACATAGGAACTCATGCCCGGAAATGATGTCATGCACCCCGAGGGGACTTTTATATTATCAATTGTTCCTTTATGTGATTCTTTTTAAACAAGTCAGAATGGGAAAGCGCCCCTAGCCGCATACAATGACAAATCCGGAAGGTGTTTCCGCGCTATTTTAATCCTGGTGATGTGCCTTAACTCTTCTAGAAGTTTGTCATTGCTTTTATGCACCATCCTGATGTCTATAACGTTCTCAAACTTTGCGCATTTTCACAAAAAATAGACTAAAATTATCACTTATTTTTGTTTTTGTTTTAGGGCGAAATCTAATTCCCCCCCACACGAATTAGGCAACATTAAGTGTTTGCATAAATGCAGCAAAAGTTTGTTCCCTGGTAGCAACATTTATTATTAATGTACAGATTATAACATACTATTATTTTTCAATAACGAACATTGCAAAACATTGCCATTTTTGACTAATGTATACTTTGCTTATTAACTTACGTAATTCATCATTTTGTCACAATTATAATAAAATAAATATTATCATTTCTTAAAATGCGTAATGATTTATGAATAAAGAATTCTATGATAGATGTTAAGAATTATTTCTAATAAAGCATATTATTTAGCATTATTTATTTATATTTGTCATAATTTATCATATCTGTACTTTATTCCTTACTAGTGTTATTTCTTTTTTGTATCCTTAACACTTTCACGATATAATCAGTTGCTTTTAGATAAAAATTATAAGTTCATTAATTTTGAAATTTAGAGCGTACTCTGTGTTTAAACTGTTGAGAGCTTGAAAATCTAATCTCCATGCCCTGTTCGAAATTTTCCGGTTAAAATGGTTAAATAGAAATTTATTTAATTGTTATTTTACCATATTCAACCAGAAAACTCAAGTAACTAGAAAAAATTTATATTTAAACTGTCAAGTTTGTGAAAGTACGTTTATTAAAGGTTTTTACCGGTTATATGGTTTAACAACCAGAATTCTATCCGAGCCAATTAGGACCATCATGCAGCATCCACACAGTTCTAATGGCCGTATCAGTTTTATTTTAATAATTTAGAAACTACGGGGATTGTAAATGGTTACAAAACCGTATAAATTTATATTTACGGTCTCTTAACCGTACTAGTTGTAAACGTTTTCACGACCGCAAAGGTAAATAAATGTTCCTAACCATAAACTTTGTTACCTGATTGAAAAACTTCATTCTCTTCAGAAATTAACAAATGTAAAATAACAGTCGACGCATTTGAAGTGATTGATACATCTCTACTGTTATTTTATATTCGTTTACTTCTGAAGCGAATGATTTGTTTATTTCTGAACTTTATTTCTGAATCGCTTCAGAAATAAACAAATATAAAATAACAGTCGACACAGATTAAGTCATTGAAACATGTCGACTGTTATTTCATATTTGTTTACTTCTGTAGCGAATGAAGTTTTTCAATCAGGCAATATCTTATCACTTCAGGGATTATTTTCCCAACATAAAGTTCATGATTAATTGGATTGACAGACAGCCGCTTTTTATTTTACCTTAAAATTCCATCAATGTGTGTTCATTTTAAAACAATGTTAATATGGAACTAGGATATTGGTAAAAAGAAGTAAATTTTCTAATATTGAAATTATATTTTTAAATTTTAAGGTAACACATTTATAAGAAAAGGTAATAAACAATCTTACCTTCTTATACCTTATATTCATCTAACAGTGAAGAAGTAATATAATGTAGCCTTCTTTTCTCATTATAAAAAATGTAAAATTTTAAGAACTTCACCTATTTTACAGTTTTAAACTGGCAAATGATTTATGAAAATTGTAAAAGTTAACTCCGTCTAGACGTTGTAAATTAATTTTGCTTGTCTTTTTATTTCTAGGTAAGTCTTGGATTTACTAAAGTGTCTTAAAACTTCAATTTTCCAGTTAAATCAGTCAGTATGATTTTCTTCATTGTTTATTAACTATTACATTTTAAATCTCTTAATACATAACATCGCGTTTACTAGAAACATCATTACATTTGTATAAATTTCTTCAATTGTACAAACTTCAAAATATTTTTTTTAGGAAATAGCATAGGATTTGGAAGTACTAAACTATACTAAATCATAAAACCGAATCCCTCATTTCAATTTTTGTTCAAAATAACTATTTTTATTAAATTGCAATGTTATTAACAATGCAAAAACAAACATATAATACTTTAAACCATATATTGATGCATAAATATTGAATTTACGTGAATATGTACACTGAAAAATTAAAAAGTGAAAAACTAACAAAATATGGTAAAATTTACCTTGTTTCTGATTCCATGAGAACATCAAAAAGCTGGGTAATTTTCACCGATGAGTTTTGGTAATGACTTTGGTGAAATTAGTAATAAAATATGATTTTATGCTTAAATGTAGTAAAACTTGGTATCGGGATATCTCAAAGCATGTTATAAAACCTTTTATTCTGTTAAATTTACATTTCAGTTTTGTTTTCTTTTGCTATGAATGTGGTAATAAGATCTAGATTTTGGAGAACTATAATTTCTTCTCAGAATAAGCCCGAATTATTTTGAAAACCGGAATTTTAGGTAAACCGCTACCATATGAACGGAAAAATTACGAAATGAATAATTTACATTCCCTATATATTAGTCTTATAAGCCATCGTTACGGGTTTGTTTTGTTCTACATACAGTACTGTAATTTACCACATTTTCTTTTCTCAAAGTATGAATGTTCTTTTCTCCAAATCTCTTTGTTATTAGCAAAACTTCTTACTCTTATTTTAATTATTTTTTATATATGTTAGATTTAATTTGGGACAAAATTTTCCAAATATTTGAAGATATATTAAGCTTTAAGCATGCATCATTATCGTGTTTTAAAAACACCAAGTACGCAAAAATATATAAAATATTCCAATCTTAATACTATTTTCATATCCAAAAAAATACCGGATTGAGTGGCTGTAAGTGTTCCTACTAGCTCCTCAAAAAAAATTAAAAAAATAAAAAACATAAAAATAAATAAATAAACGTAAAAATGATGTTATTAATGGTATTAAATATAATAACTTTCATTAACTCTTTAGGTAAGTTTTAACCGTTTATAGCCAACTTCTATAATGCTGAATATAAAATTGGTGAAAAGGATAGTTGACAAACATCTCCCCAAATTGTGAAAACGAGAATGTTTGAAATTTAAATTTCATTAAGTTATTCACTCTACTTATAGCCCTAGCTTAAGCGATTGCTTTGACTATATAGAAAAGCAAAAATTGAGAGTTATTTCTTGATTACAGAGGCATCGTTTCCCTATATGTCTCAAAAAATCTTTTTCACTTACAAAATATTTACTATACAATTTAACAATCAACCCAATTCCTGGCTCTTGGTTATCAATGTTCAACTCCATAGCCTTGTAATATTGAATCCAATGCAGAAGGCAAGGGTCAAGCATTGCGACAAACTTTCCTTATATCGAACAAAATGTTAGTGCGTTACATGGAGGGGAAAACCTTTAAAACCCTCCAAGGTCAAGCCGACTGAAAAAGAATTCTAACCAATTAATCGTCTACCACTGAGGATATTTTACGTCAGCACTATGGTCAGTGGAATTCGTATCGACCAACTGTTACTGGGATTCAATTCCGGTTCACCTGTTAGAGAGATAGGATTTATAGTATAAAATTTAACTTAACTTGAGTTTTAAATTACTTAAATTGTATTTTTTTGCTCGTTTCTTGGCTCGCCCTTGGAGTTGAAGGATAGACAAGTTTATAACATTTACTGGATATACTACACATTTTCTATTTTATTCACAAAAATATCTTAACGTATTACATCGAGCGACGTAAAGTTCGACATATATTTCAACAACCTAAAATTATTTATGTGTGAAGATTTACAACTTAAACGTGACTGCGGTAGCCCAGTGGTTAGATAATCAGACTACGACTCAGACCATGAATCGATCCTCCTCTCCACTAAGACTGACAGAGGTCTCCACTAAGACTGACAGAGATCTCCACTAAGACTGACCGAGATCTCCACTAAGACTGACCGAAATCTCCACTAAGACTGAAAGAGACTGACATACGTGCTCGTAAAATGTGTGAAATCGTAAGCCTTGTAGTCGATTGCTGATCTGTACCATTGGTGCAGAAATCTGAAGAAAATTTCTTTCCCTTTCAGACCTATGTCTAAATCGAAGATTTGGCCTCACGATTGAGTGTTGCTGCCATCTGTCCATGGGGTTCAGAATTAAGATGTAATTTCACTCCTGCGGTGCTCTTTTGTCAAGCGAAAGGCACAACTTTCTATACTTAATTCACAATGACTAATATGACGGGGCTTGTCAGTGTTATCAAAAACAACAACAGTCATTATTTTCTTAAAAACTTTCAAGTTTAAAATGGATTTCTTCATAAAACTACCATTCAGCAAGCAGCTCTAAATAAAAATTGTTCCTTAGTTTTAAGAATACATTAGTTTTTGAAGTATGTATCATTAACGTGTTACGATTAGAAGTTATTAAAACATTCCCAGCTCTTGACTCCACCCAAGAAAAAACGATCATTTCAGAAAACCCAATGAGTAGTTCAACATAGAAATCGACATTTTCGTGCGCCTATTTTCAAAATTAATGGTTAAAATTGCTAATATACTTTCATTCATCATAAAACTTTACAAGTAGTTTCAAAAGTTGTGAATGTTAAACAATAATTTACCTCAAATTCAGGCTTAATCTTGAGAAACAAGGAAACTTACTCTTTCTTTTACGAACGGCGAGAGTTTCATTAATTATCTTTGAAAACTCAGTTTTCTCCCTTTTTGTACGTTTCTATCTAAGACATTACGTTATTTTAAACGAAACTAATTCCATTTATCAAGCTTGAACATTACCTATATGTGAATAAAATAAGGCTATTATCGAATTTTTCGAGCTTTTATTACATAAATTATAATTACGTAGTTTAGGGATTAAACGAAACAAAGCTTCAAACTCGTTATCGAGTTTTTAGCTCACTTTTCAGGTAATTAAGTGACATATATTTTTTTTTCATTCTTAAATATCACCTCTTTCTGAAAGAAATATTTTAATTCTTTTAAGAAATTTTGTAATAAAGTAATTCTAAAATATTTAAAATTACTTTTTATTACTTTTAAAACTCAAAAATGGGCTTAAAGTCTTAATAAAATATAAGAATTATTGATATATAAGAATTCATATGTTTAGGAAAATTTACTGAATACATCAATATATCTACTGTTTCAAGTTTTCAAGATTTATTTATAAATTTTTATACTTTTATGATTAATGCATGCATCAGTGTGGTAAAAATAGAACTTAATATTTTCGTCGAATCTCATTAGTGGAAACAATGCTCACACGTTACACTGTGCAACCTCTCCGACTAACTAAGGTGCTCAAATTTTAACTGAAGCTTTGTATTGAATGACAATCCAAACCATAGACAAAGTTTCTTATAAGAACGATTCGAATAAATGAGAAATTCGTAAATACCGCTCTTAATATATAATTCTTAAAATCCGCATCATAAATGTAAACAAAAGTTTATACAATTTCGAGGTCTCAAATTGATATTAAAGCGATGGTTAAACAAAAACTCGTTCAACATGTGAAAAATTTTAGAAGAGGAATTCGGTTGTAATATGTGTTAAAAGAAGTTTGTTTGAAGAATGAAACTTAATAATGTGTTTTGATAATCATCCTTCAACTCATATCAGTTTAATTTTAAAATAAAACCTGAATTGTTGTTTACAGATGCCATCCTGCTCTATTGTTTGCCTGATTTCGTTAGCGGTTGTGTATTTTCATCGCGGTAATATTAATTTGCAAGACTCTATGGGCATAATTTTTGTTTTCATTTTAGATAAATCTTCAAAAACTATAATTCAAAGCCAGTCTTTATGAAACACCTTACGCAATGAAATCGCATTTAAACGCATTTAAAAATTTTCACGCATTTAAAATCAAAATTTACAATAAAAGTAACTATTTGTTTTTATCATTTTAGAAAAATAATGACGAAAAAGCAAATGCATTTTGTTTGAATGTTAAGAAATAATTTTTTTATGTATTAGAGTTATATTATACTTTAGTGCATTCAAGATATATTTTATTTAAAGTAGTGAGAACTATAAATATGCTGAATTATTTTTGAATCAAAAATTGTAGTTTGAGAAAAGCTTATAAATATCGTGATGAATGGAATATTTTGTCTAGTCATGATATTACAGTTTTTATTTTCCATTATTAGCATATAAAGGACCCGAATCAAAAATCTGCTACACAGACAGTATTTTATTTCAAAATATTTTATTTTAAATTGAGAAACTTTAAAGCACTTAACGAACTCAACATGCTTACATTTTGAATTTATTTCATTATGCAAATTAATGAATTTTTTTAAGGTATATTATTAAGAATAGTAGAGAAAAAAGAATTTATTTAAAGTGACTAACTTAATTATTTTTTTTAATAATTTGCATAAGACATAAGTTAAAACTGACACGTTTAGGGAAAAAAAATAAATGTAATGCTAACAACCACAGGGGAATTTTCTTTGAATTAATTAAGAGTTTAAAAACTAAAAAAAAGTTTATGATAAAGAGCCAAAAAGAGAGAGGTTATACGTGAATACTAACTATATGGAAATGAAAAAAAAATTAACATTACGCCCTTAATATTCATTAAAAAAGTAGAAGAGTTAATTTTTCTGTAAGTTCTTCTTAGGGAAGATAATTTTGATTCTTGCTCTATGTAAAGTTCTATACAACAAAAGATTATTGATATGTAATACCTATGTTCAAAGTTAATTTTTTATGCAGGTTTTTCTGTAAAGACAGCATTTAATATGTGTTTTTAAAATCTTCATCAAAAATGAAAACAATAAAGTTGGGGGTCGTTAATTAATATTTAAGCAAGAAAAAAATTATAACTAACAAGTTGCAGTTTAAAAATGCAGATATAATATCCACTAATACAGAATAAAATGGACGCTGGAATTTGAAAGATATTTAAATAATCTTCCCTCAATTCCTTTTTATTTCCCACCGTTATCAAGCCTGTAAAGTTTTTTTTTTGCATCTGTTCTCTTGTACTATGATTTATTAAGTCCTTTAAGCAGTTTTTTTTAATTGCGCTTAAACATTAATTTGTGACCTCAATTGTGTTTTATTTTTTATATGAATTCTAAAAACACGCAATAAGAACGGTTTTAAAGGAACACCATATAAATTTCAGAAAATCCAAGAAAGCATGATTATTATTTGTTTAAAAAACATTTATTGCGTTTAGATTTTTTTTACGGTAGAGCTTAGATTAAGTAACGAAACATTTATAGTGTTTCGGATCACATAAGAAATTAATCATTGTCCACCAATAAAAAGCTGTATTCAAAACTTGAGCATTCGAGCTGGCAGCAAAATAATTCCAATTTCAATTAACGATAGTTCTTTCTTCAAAAATATGACAATCAATTCTACTAGTAGCGATCATAAAACGATTGAATCTAGTGAAGTTATTCAGAACAAAGATATAGATAATCTAAGATTTCTCTGGTGGAGAAATGATCGAGAAATGATTTCTTTATTAGCAATATTGCAGTAGACGCAGAGATGTAGTCGGAATTTCAACCATCTGGCTACTTGAGAAATATCCGAAATGTTTATTTTATTTTATAGCCGTCGTTGAACAGTCAATTTTGGATTTTCAACTGCAAATGTTCAACGAAGTTGCCTTGTGATTTTGAACGCAATCCAGAAGACAAGGAAACTCCTGAATTAAGGATTGAGAGAAATTTGCCTTCGTCGAGGACATCTTGATGCAACAAACCAGCATTTGCGTTACATTTAGAGGGAAACCACGAAAACCTGCCACGGTTAATGTGGAAGCAATGGGACTCTAACCCTTGATCAGTCTACCACTGAGGATATTTTACGTCAGCACTGTGGTTGGTCCGAGTTTGGTGTGAAATTCGTATCGACCAGCAGTCACAGGGATTCAAACCCGGTTGGGAGGCGAGCACTCGATGCCCTAAGCTACAACGGCTTAATATTTTGATTGACGATAATTACATTGTTGTTCTGAAATAACAGTAAATCCTGCTTCTAATGTTTAAGAGGTGATTAAACCATGTGTTGTCCTCTAGCACAAGAGCACCAGTCGAAGTTACAGTAATTTCTAACTGTTGAATTTACTATAAATTATCAAAATATTTCTACTTTTAATGCTCAGGAAAAAATTGTAATTTGTATTATATCAGAGACGCAGTCGAAAGTTTAGTCATGTCGCGTTGCGATAGAAATTACAAAATCGTCGTAGACAATTATTTAAATATGCTTCGTCAACACACGTCTGCAGACATATAATGTCCGTAAACGTAATGTAGCAGTGTCTGAATGAAAAAAAAAATTACAGCCGAGAATTTAAGCGCTTAAACAAACTGTAACTGTATTATGTAAATCTTAAAATTCTGGAGCGTCACTAATTATGAACATGAAGTTAGATTTGCAAACTTCATTATGATAAACACAATATATCGATGAAAAAGGACTATCTTGACGATATCTTACAAATTATTATCGTAAGACTTTGAAAAATAGGTATATATTTACTTTTGGGACTCATGACTGCTCTAATGTATAACATCAATTTATAAAATTTTAAATACGGATGTGAAAGATTTTATTGCTATTGAAAATAAAATTTTACTGAAATAAATTTAAAATTCGTAAGTTTAAACTGTGAAAGCAATTGGCATAGGTAATTAAGCATTATTTCAGAGAAAACACATATGTTGTGTATGAAATTTAAGAAAAATCTTACCATGTAAATCATATGCTAAGCAATCAAGCAATTTTAATTCAATAGTATATTTTTTTTAAAAAATAATGCTGTAAAATATATTTATTTTTTCAATCATTGTTTTTACCTTTCTTTACAAAAAGAATAAAATTCAATTGCTGTCAAAGGTGATAAACGCTTTTGAACATAAGCTTCTGTAAAAGCAGAAATCGAAACACGTGTTCTGAAAAAGTCTAAGCCATTGTATGCAAGTAAAAAGAAAATTTTTATTTTATTTAAGTTACATACTTTGCATTTGTTAAACAAAATATTTTAACAAAAGTCAAAACAATTTTGTAAAATGCGAGCTTTGTTCAAATTTGCTAGAAAAAGTTATTGCTGTCTTTACTCTTAGTTTCAGATCACAGAAAAAAAACTTAAATCAGACGGTTACTTAAGAAGAAAAAAACAATACAAAATTCTCTCTATGTGATTATATTGGTCTATTGGCATTTTTAATAACTTTTTTTTACATTTGACCATCTGGTTTTCAATGTAACTCACTAAATGCCTTCTGTAGGATTAGTGCATGAAAATTTACGAACACAAATGAAATTTTTGAGTTTATTTTTTTCTAACTTGAATTTTAATATTTTTTGGCATAATTATGTCTTACTATGCCTCTTTTTATTTCTGCACTAGGAATGTTTTTTTACAGGACCCACGCAATTTTAAAATCCACAATGTTTCTTTAAAAAAACTGAAATACACATTTGATTAGGTTCATAAGTGCATGTAAAATGCATTTTTTATTTATTCTACTTACGCATTTTCAATTGTTGAAAGCAGTGTTTTTATAAGGCAACAAAAATGAATGTCGTAAATTTCGTTGTCATTGCAAAAAAGTTAACGTCTGTTTTTTTTCTTTCGTTCATGATGATAAAAACAAACAAACAAGTCTTAAAAAGTTATCTATGTAGGATAAAATCAACCAATTTTTTTTCTTTGTAATTACATTGTTCTTTTGACATCAGTTATAATCAGAAAAAAACAGTGTTTTTTTTTTTTTTAATTTTTTTTCTGGAGCTTGGATTTATACGATTCAAATCATTGTGAGATGTGACAAAACGTTTTAAACATTGACATATTTGAAACTAAATTCTGAAAACTGTTAAAAATATATTGTTTCTTTCGGTTTATTTATTAAACTTACCCAATTTTTTTGTATTCTATAATGCCCCTTTACTTGACATGTTTTTAGTAAACACACAGCAAAAAATATCCAAAATCATCTCTGTAAATGCAATGGAGCAGAAAACTATGTTCCTAGAATTTGTAGCAAAATGCCTTAATTATGTTATAACGTTTCACTAAGGAATAGGAGAATGTATGCATTGTAGTCGGATAAATGTTTTTTTTTGTTTGCTTTTGCCTTCAATCATGACCTTTTACTCAAGGGACAGGTATTTAATTTAAATTAAAGATATATTAAATTTTGGAGATTTAATTTTATTAATTATTAGTCTAGAAAACTGGAATTCAGTGCGGGGTGACAGTCCATATCAGCGACAAATCACACTTATGGGCAAGTTTTGCCAACTTTACATGTTTAATATAATATATAAGAGGAACTAAGATTTATAACACATTTATAATACTTTTAAAACAAGCTTATTATAAATTTCAGGGGGAAAAAATTTCAGCTATTTCTAAGAATTACTTATGGCTATTCTCAGGAATCTGTTTTGAGATTTTTAATTTAATTTTACTCGGCTAATTAGATGAGGTTAATTACCAAATTAATGTATTCGATTTTTGTTATATTATTTAATATTTTAACTTATTGAGAAGATTGACGAAAAATAATCGTAAAAAAATTAGAATAAGTCGCCGCCTTTTTCTTTCAATTTGTAAAAAATTTTTACATAATAAAAATCTCAATTCATGCTTTAGGACAGTGGTTGCCCAGTGGTTAGAGAATCGTATCAGGTCCGAAGGAACCAGGGTTGGATCCTCGAGGCCCACCGAAACCACGTGATATACGTATTTATAGAATCTGTTGAAGCGAAAGTCCTGTGGTCAGTCGTTGAGCAGTACCATTGGTACAGGGATCTGGAGAAAATTTCTTTCAATATAAATATGCGTCTACATTGAAGAAGTAGCCTCATGAACGAGCAATGCTTCCATTCATCCGTGGGGTTCAGAGCCAAGACGGACCTATTATTCACCCTTGCGGTGCTCTCTTATCATCTCTCACATTCGCAAGACAAATGGCTGGTGAGCTTTGCTTGCCCAATTGTCATTATCAACAATATTAAAGTTTTGGTTTTAAGATTTTTTAAACTAGGACAACTTTTTTAATGTTAGTACAGTTTTTCGCTATACGGTGTGTATTTTTGTATTAATTCTATAAACAATTACTTTTTTTAAATTAAAAGGCAGTAAAATAACAAAATAACAAAAAAAAAATTAGCAGAAAGACTAGTATATTTTATCTTCAAAAGGAACCCTTTAGCCATTAGTAAACTAAATAAAAATATACAATACAATTTAAAAAAATAATACAAATAATGTAATATAAAAATGTAAAACAATAGTGATTTCTTCTTTTTTTTCAGTCAAATTCCAGGTTTGAAATAATTTTGAAATTCCCGTTTACGAGGAGTTCTCCTTAATAATCAGAACGTTGTTCCTCATTTGATTTTTTTAAAAAAAATGGCTTTTAAACTAAAAATGCTGATTAGCTGATAAAAAAAGAAGATAAATTATTAGTGCCGCTTGCCGTTAATGTCAAAATGTAACACATGAGGCATTTGAGTTGCTTTTTGTGAAGAATCTTTCATCTAAAAATGATTTTTATAACTTTAGAGTTTCTAGTTTATGGGGAAAATAAGATATATAAGCTTAAATTTTAATGTCTGACAAACAACTCTTTCCCAATTTGGATGAAACTGGGTATTTTATCATAAAATATAAACATATTGCAAAACGCATCTTTTGAGACAAAAGGCCGTTTTTAAATTATTACAGAGCACGGATTCCGAAGAGTGGACATTTAAAAAGGTGAGAAAAAAGCACGTTTTTGAGATGTTTTAAAAAACTTTTCCTTTATACACGGAGGAAAAAAAAATTACAAGAAGTATACTGTATAGGAATTTCATTTTTGGTAAAACAAATTATAATTCTCATTAATGAGACCAAAATATACGATATTTAAGCGATTCGTTTTGTAATTCTTCCGTTTATATAGTAACGATTCATAGAAAATTATGGTTTCCAAAATTACAGTTCTTTCTTAGTAAACAAATGCAAAATCAAAAAGTAAATTTTACCAAATAAATAGTTTTTATTCCATGCTCTATAGTATGATATTAAAATCACCATATTTTATCATATTTACCAAATATTTTCGCTGATAATAAAACTATATTTTATTGTTCATTTCATCAAAATCATTACCAAAGCGCTTCAAAAAACATTAGTGAGCTTTTTTATAGTTCCCATAGAGTCATAAATACAGTAATTTTACCCTTTTCTGGTAGTTTTGACCCTATTTATTTTTTCGTGCAGAAAATTCTGTTTATTAGGTATTGACTCTCTTAGATATTCCGATGACCTGTCACATTTAATTTAACATTTATACACGCAAGTTTCCTTTCCTGGCTAAATTTAAACTTTTCGTGAGTGAATTTTATTATTCAATTAGTGCAAGTCAGTTTTTAAATTGGAAATTCAAGAATTAAGACCCTTTTGATACTACGAGGTAAAAAAAAATTACCATCGAGTTCATCAAGATTTGGTCAAAGGGAGGAAAGTCTATATTAATACTACTGTATAATTAAAACCTCACGACTGTTAACGTGTCGATAACGTAAAAAATACGGTAAATTAGCACTGGAAAGACTGAAATACCTATAATGCCCAAAAGCAGTCTAAATGACTGCATTGGGAAAGAATAACTAAGGTATAAAGAAATTTATTTAAAGTTAATTTTTAATATTTTTGACATTATTTTCAATTATATAACAGGTTATTAGTAAATATCAACAGTAAAAAAAATTATGTAAGTCACAAAATTCTAAGAAATTTTGTCATTATATACATCATTGTTTTTCTAGTTGAAATTAAAAAGCAGTCAAAATGACTTCCTTGGGCAATCTAGTGTTAAGCGTGAGAATATATCATTTTCTTCTTCTTCTTAGGTACTACAGCTGGTTACTGTCCAAGGCCATCTCAGTCAGTTTACCCCATCTAGATCTATTTAATGCTATATTTTTCCATTTATATACCCCCAACTACTTTACTTTTCTACTCTATCTAAACATTTCTAAACTCTATCACTCTATCTAAACGTTTTAGGTCTTACTCTTTTTCTGTGGCTAGGACATGTATTTCGAAATAGCGATGCAAATCCTGATAAAAAAATAACCTTTCAAGCACCAGAGGAAAAAAGGAAAAGAAGAAAAAAAAATAATACATCAAGTGCNTTTATTTAACACTAGAAAGACTGAAACTTAGTAAATACCTAGATTGCCCAAAGGAAGTCAGAATGACTGCCTTGTGAAAAAATAACTATTACAGAAAGAAATTTGTTTAAAATTTTCAATATTTTTCATATTTGAAGTTATAGAACAAGTTATTAGTAAATATTAACAATAAAAATTGCATGTTGTACAAAAAGTCACAAAATTATAAGAAATTGTGTCATTATATACATCATTGTTTTTCTAATAGAAATTAAGAAGCAATCGAAATAACTTCCTTGGGCAATCTAGTGTTAAGCGTGAGAATATATTTGTTTCTTCTTCTTCTTAGGTACTACAGTTGGTTACCGTCCAAGGCCATCTCAGTCCGTTTACCCCATCTAGATCTATTAAATGCTATATTTTTCCATGTATTAACTCCCAACTAGTTTTCTACTCAATCCAACCATCTAGTTTTAGGTCTTAATCTTTTTCTGTGGCTTGGATATGTATTTCGAAATAGCGATGAAAATCCTGTTAAAAAAATGACCTTCCAAACACCAGCGGAGAAAAGAAAAAAGCATGCATCCAGTGAAATTAAACTCATTTCAGAGTAAAAAGAAAGCGTGTAAGAAAAAATACTAATATTTTGGACAGCAATGTCAAATGCAGACCTAAATTACAAGGGAAAATTATCACTTACTACATTTAAATATCCTTGTAACTTCTTAACTATTTGTCGCATTGATTCGTGCATCATTTGATCCAGTATATAAAGGTAATAGGAAAGATCAAATGCATAAAAAACAATAAAAATTAAAAAGAAGTTAATTGCAATGCTCAAAAAAATTTAACTTTTATACATACAGCCCTTTAAGTATTAGTCTGTAACGTGTTTACCACTCAAATTATTAAAATACCAATTCCCTAGTATATAAGACATGTTAACTCGATTCTATCTTGGGGGACTATTGGAAATTTGAAGGTTGACATTGTCAAGAGATCCTTTCCCTCATCGGTGACCTTTAAACGTTATCCGACCACGCCAACCTAAGCAGTAATACCCACTTCGACTAGCACACGCTAGCGTCGATTTATGGTCAGCATTTAACAGTTGACTTGTTATTTGCGACTGCGACACTCGCGCTGTTGCTTCTCAGTCTCGATCACACACTACAAAGTCTACACTCACTCGACTGCTAATAGCAACACATAAGCGTCCACGCTCACAACCGTGATCTTAATACAAATCCCACTATCAGAATTCAAAATCCGGTGAATTTAATACAGCTCTCCCGGTCTTTCGCAAAACGGCCATGAATAAACTAGTGATATTCATTCATCGAATTCTATCTCAGATAAAATTCTTTAGGAGGAGTACTGTAGCGTGTCTATCACTAGAATTATTAAGATGACAGTATATAAGACATGTTAACTCGATTCTACTTTGAGGGTACCTTTTAATAGATGAAGGATGACATTGTCTCTCAAATTTCCCGATATAACGAAAAAATACATCGGAAACAATACCTCATGTTTCTAAATCGCTACAGGTAATTTGCACCCCCTTTACCTTCCACAGTCAAAACACTATGTAAAAGATCATACACCTTTTTACCGCTTATTATGAGAACGGAACTTCATTTAACAGTAAGTTAGAACTTTATTATAGATGTCCCAGTTTTGACAACTTTTTAACTTTTTTCGCAGTTACTAAATGTAGGATCATTAAACAGAATATACGAATTTTAAGAGAAGAGGAACGTTTAAAAAAAATTGAATATTGATTTTGGGATATTTTCAATTTTCTATTCGCTTTAAAAATGTTATCAGTGACAAAATAATACTTATTTGTGGTTTAAAAACTAGTCGGAATTCTAAAAAAAATAAATTTATAGGTGCGGATTTTTTCCTCTTTTTTCATCCTTTTTATACTTTTTAATATAATAAAATGCACGTGATTTTATTCTTCTGAATGCGTCTGTTAAAATTGTTTTTTTTTCTGTCAATACAAAATTATTCCAAAAGAAAAAGATAACTTTTGCTTTGTGTAGAATTTATAAGTGCTTAATTACACATACGAATTACGATCAGATTTTAAAAAATTCAAAATTGGACAATTTATCATCGAAAAAAAGGTTTAGAAAATTCCTGAACCGTCAGCCTTGAAAAAAGCCATCAATTCCTGATTTTCAGATAAAATTAAAAAGCGATTTACCACAAACACCTTTCTGCAAAGTCAACAATTTTCATAGTTTTAACTCCTTTTCCGTAAACATTAGACATATTTTGATAACTTTTAGCTATTTTTTTTCTTCACATAACACTAACGTATGTTTTCCCTCATTTCTGTGAATCCTGCTATATATATAATTTAACTTTACGAGAATTATATTTAAATATGTTGTAGATTGAAAGGAGAAAAAAATTCTGGTGAAATGACAGTACTAAAAGAAACTGAGGATTAAATTACAGTAAAATGTACCGGCACTCAGGTTGTCGGTACTTATACCGTAAAATACATTTCTGCTACAACATCTAAAGTACAAAAAATTTTATATATCAGCAATAAATAACCTAAAAACATTGAATCACTCTAATTAAATTATACGGTAAAAACAGATTTCAAGGTAAAAATATTTTTCGGATATGCACCTAAAGCACCGGTGCTTTATCCTGTAATTTGACCCATAATTTTTATAATATATGGAATTTTTTACACTGTACGGTTATAAAGAAAAGCAATACTTCTGGTTTCAGGTACCAAAAAATAAAGTATTTAAACCATTCATTTAGTTATTATTCCCTACATACTGGAAATTTTGATTTTCAAAGTTATATTAATTCATTCACATTTAGAAAAAATACAAAACTGTAAAGTAAATTTAACAAAATAAATGATTTTTATGCCATGCTCTGAAGTATAATGTAATGCTTAATACAAATGTTACCACATTTATTAAGTTCTCTCACATATTATAGAACCATATTTTATTGTTAATTTCACCAGAATCATTAACAAAGCTCTTCTGTAAATATTATCGAGCTTTTCAGGTGCTTCTACAAAGCTAAAATTTTACCATATTTCAATGTAAATTTTACCATATTCTGGTAGTTTTGACAAAAGTTTGTTCTCAGTGGGTGATTATTTGAAAGAATGAGTTTGATCTGATTAATTATATATCTATCTATCTATATATATATNTTTCTGCTTGAGAAATTTCTGATATTTAAGCAGATCTGCAAACAAACCGATTTGAGATTCACTGTATGATACTTATGTGTTCTATCCACCTCATGGGTATTGATAGTTATTCAATAGATCTTTTCAAAAGTGACAAAACCAAACTCTCTGAAACAGAATTATATTTTTGTGACTGGTATTAAAAACTTCTGTGTAGCAAGTAAAATGCGCAATCACAAACTTTCATTCTGAACACTATCAGTTTTCAGTAGATAATGAAAATTTATGGAAGTTTTCATTGATTTATCCATTAACGGCGACCAAAGGAACATCATTTACTTTATGTTTCCCTTCGGCATTAAGATAGTATGGATTCTAAAGCTTCTTTATGACCTTTTTTCTTCAATATATGTAAAGTTTAAGCGAAAGATTTGCTCTTGAACAATAAATCCATTTAAATGATATGTGTATGGGAAATATCCATGTAAATCAGGACATTAAATGTGCAAACCATGAGCTGCACAGGGCTTCCTAACATCTCAATTTATTTTTCAGTTTTATTATTTTTAAATTTTTAATTTTTAAAATATTTAATTTTTGTTAGCTTGCAAATTATAACTTAAAATGAGAGATAGTCCAAAGTATTTACAATTGATAATTGATAATTCATATTCATTTTTTGACAAACATTCATTTTTTGACGATTTTTCAAATTTTTTTATTTTTAAATTTTAAAATATTTAATTTTTAAAAAAGCTTATTAAACTCCTGAAAGAAGAAAATTTTCGTAAACTCCTAACAGATTCGAGAAAGATTGAAGATGATAACGTGAAATCAGCTATTAATTTCAATTATTATAACTTAAAATGAGAGATAGTCCAAAATATTTACAATTGATAATTGATAATTCATATTCATTTTTTGACGAAGTCGGAAAATATTTGATATGCTAATTTGAAAACTTTACATATGTATATATGTACATATTTTACTAAATTTTACATAAAAATGTTTATTTCATAATAAAATAATTGATAAAAACCACACTTTCCTGCACTGCGTGATGAAAATATTAGCTCATTTTATTTAAATGTCACTATTCTAGAACAAAATATAATAAGTTTGTTAAAATAGAGATACACGTACTACACATTTTGCGCTACTGTCTATAGATCTCGACTTTTGACCTTTAAAAAATTATCAATTTACGTCAACTATGACGTCATAAATTCAAGGCGCTAAGCTGAAAATTTTATGTTGCACTAGTTGCGCCGATGAGAGTTCTGGAATTCTGGAGAAAGAAATAATTATTTATTTCTAGCATGCATTCTAATTCCATTTTCAGTCATAAAGAAGAAGAAAATTAAATTCGAAATTAATGATTTTATTTTGCATTGTTTTTTTTCTTCAATTTTAGAGTTTTAAGTAATTTGCAATATTTTCATTTGAAAAAGAGCATTTATTTTCGAATATTAAATTTAAATATTATTTCAAGCTTGCAAATACTCTCATTTACTTTTTTTTCTGTTTTTGGAGAAAAAAATATCAACATAAGAGTTTATTTTTAATAATATTAACTCAAAATACAAACATAATAGCTTATTTTTCTTTGAAAAAGTAAATATTCTAGTAGTTAAAGCATGTCCAAAAAACAAAAGCCTATTATGGAAGAAAAATTAGTTTTAACAATCGTTTTTTATCAATCTTTGTGTCATATATCAATGCACAATGCAAAAAATAATGATGATAAAAAATAAAAATTACAGAAAATTTACTGCTATTTACTAAACCATCAATCAGAGAGCTAGTACTTTTTATCTGGAACTATACTTTTTTGCAATATTTTAAGCCAGAAATCAGGAAGAAAATGCAGGAGGGAAAACCTCGTTGCCAAAATATTAGGCCATCATTGCAACTCATGCTGACCATCTCAGTGCTCAAACATCATATCATCCAACCATGGCTGAGAGCGTATACCCCCACTTTTTAAGGCTTTATCTTTTTTGTGGCCATATAGTAACAATGCAATGCAATTTTCACCCTATTCAGAAGCCATGGACAGTGTTTAAGCAAGTTCGTCTGTCTCTGAACTTCCTCACTGCAACAAAAGTGAGGAACTCCCTTTGCTCATTGTGGGCTACTTAAAAATGAGAAAAAATTGCCAGTAAATAGCATGGTCCTCTAGTAGTATTATACCGTTCTACTTTCTGAGTATAATTTACTGCTAAAGTTCAATATTATTGATGAGAATACTTTTTTAATCAATACTTACTTCAAAATACTTAACTTTTTAAATTTTGTAGTTAAATATTTTCTGTGTAAAAATTGATTTTTATTAAAAAAATTTTATAGAACTATATTTAATTACTTTTAGATTATCTTTTAGCCATAAGGAATATCTTTTCTCTGAACTTTTAAAAAGCTTAGAATAACAAGTTATCTATTTGAATACTCAGTTTGAAACTGAAATCAATTATTAAAGTTTCATTGAATGAAACTTTTAAGAGTAGGTATGAACAGAAAATATTTTAATGAATATTTGACTTAAACTAATTCAGGCAACAAAAAAATCTTTGATCTCTATAAATTCTAATTTTGATTATAAAAACGAATGTATGTACTGAAAAGTGTGTAAAAATTTGTAATTTAGAATGCAATATTGAATCAGAAAAAAACTCAAGCAGTCTTGATCTGTTTAACTCTGTAAAGTATGATATAAGTGCTTAAGCCAACTTTTTATTACAAACTAAATAAAATGTGTCCTTAGTATAAGTATGGTACAATAGTATTTATAATTTGATAAGAAGGCTAAATTAATTAAAATTAAATTAAATTGACAGCAAATTTTGATGTATGTAGTAAATTATAAAGCATAACCCATAAAATGATCCCTAACTTTTTTATGAGTTGCAATTTCGTTTTCCTTTTTTTTTATTTATCGTTTCACTTAAAAAAGCTTCTCAAACTAAAACACAGACGTCTTTTCTAAACTATTTTCTGTAACATTAATTTTCCGATCGCAATTTAAACAAAAGAGAGAGTAAAATACACGCCAGGGAAATAAAAAAATAATAAAAATTGCACAAACATAGATAAGACTAGTAAATGAAACAATAATAAAAAATGCACTTTAACATTGGATAAGACTCTTTATATTCATTCTGCATTTGACTTTTAGTTTATTTCCATCAACAAAAAAAACGAACAAAAAAAAACTAGAAGAGGGAAAAGGTAGAATTCGAATCGACTTATCTAGCAAACGATAACAATGCTAGGACGTTTATTATTTCTGCTTGAGAAGATTTTGATTTCATGATAGTTTCAAACGATATTATAAAAAAATCCTTTAAATGCAAACAAATGTATTACGGAATTACTTTAAGTCAATTGGATAGTAGATTTATTATCGTTTATGGCTTGTTGCCATAAAAAATTTGCAAATGATCACTCTAAGCAGATAACAAATGATACTTGAGTCTGTGGATAGCTTTGTTGGATGTCTTCATCATTAGGAACTCTGTTTTTTTATACGAATATGATTTGTCATGCTTTTTGTACTTAGATCTAGATGTGGAACATTTTGGTTGTTCCACTTCAGTACTTTGAAATGGCATCTCCGCGTGGACTTTAAAATGTTTTCTTAATGTATTAAAGATAGGTTTAAATTGTAAAAGATATGAAAAGGGAATTGTGATTAGGATTTCTAATGGTTTGTATATATATATATATATATCGGTTAATGCTAATGAATTACTCATTGTTTCATTTTTACTTATACGACTTGAAATATTACAATATACATGTTTTCATGATTTGATAAATATTTTTAATGAATAAAGAAATATTACATAAAACTATTTTTTTAGATTAATAAAACCATATTTTAGAATAAATAGTGCAGGGAACATTTTTTCTTCCCTTTTACATTCATAAAAGTACTTAATCTTGCCTAATTCAGGTGTGAGGGTTTTAAAGTTGAAATTAGTTCGGTTCCTAAGACTACAGATTTTTTTAAATGTCTTTTAGTCCATTTTTTTAAAGGTTATATATAACAGGTGGTCGCGTAAATGATGTGAGAAACTTCTAGATAGTTAAAGCTTATCGTCAGTATCAAACTTGCATAGAAACCCAAGACAGAAATGTCATCGTATATGATTAGGAACACTTCCCTATGACCTGTTCATAATCTCTCTAAGAAATAGTTGCTGTTAGTCAAGCACCCCTAGCGACATAAAATGTTATTTCCGTGCACGGGCTCCAAATAAACTACTAAACTCAGTGGCACGACAGCCCATAGAGGGCCAAGGCCTACTGCGCCCTTCTCTGTTTTCCTCACCTTGTGCTCTGTGATGCAGGAGCAGATGTTCCGGTTAGGTGGTCAACCGAATGCGGAACCCCCAGTGTTTAGTTCCCGAGCATGCTTGGTACTCATTTATCGACCCACTGAAGGGATGAAAGGCTGAGTCAACCTTGCCCAACCCGAGGATCAAACGCAGGACCTGCGGCACGGGAGTACGAAGCGCTACCACTCAGCACGGGCTCCTATGCAATTTCAATCCTGATGATGCGCCGTAACTCCTCTGGAAAGTTTTTTGAAACATTTAAGGGGCCCTCTGTTACATATAACGTTTTTAAACTCGTACATTTCGACAAAAAATAGACTAAAAATGTGCTTTGGAAAAAAATCAGTAGCCTGAAAGATGAAATCGATTGCAGTTTAGAAATCAGAGGTACTAAATTAATACTAAATTTAATAAGGTGTGTTCACAAAAATCTCATGCGTTAGTGTAATCATGTGCATTTCCATATTTATTTCAGTTTTAATGTTCAAAGGGAGAGGTTGAATTTTTACTATATTTTCGATGAATGAGCAATATAAAATCAAATTGTTTTTTTAATAAAATACGATATTTATTATATATAAATATCGTATTTTTATTAATATCGCTTTTATATTAAAAATTGCTAAATTAGTATTATTTATTTATTTATTTATTTTAAATGTTAGATGTTACACATCCGTATTTCGTAATGAATTATTTATTCTTGTCTGCTTAGACAGAAAAATTTATTCTCTAGTTCAAAAGTAACGATAGCTTACACAAAACTAGAAACTGTAATAATAATATAGAAAAAAAATAATCGAGGTATTGCGCCATAAACAAAAATGGAAAGAGATTATAAACACACCATTCGTGGTTGCATAATCGTTAAGAGTAACATGTTGCACATAAAATTGAAATATGGCGTTGTTAATGTTCCATTTTTGGCGCATGTTCTCCTTTTTTTGTTTTATTTGCTGGTTAGAATCATAAAAGAAGTTTTCGTTTTTCTTAAAGCATTCAAGTTACAGGAATAATTTTAGTTTTTGAGGTTATCCTTTTAAGGCATGTCTCAGTAATACTGATTTATTCGTACGTTCGTAAATGTTTAAAATAATGTCTTTTTACATCTACTTTAATTTAATTACATATTTCGTAAACGGTAATAGTTCTAAACGAAATGTGATATAAGTGAAACAATTAAAAATATATTTGCTACTACATCTAAAATGAGGTTTTATGCTTTATAATTAATATACAGACAACTNGTATTGTTTTTCTTTAAATATTTTTGTATCCCTAATTTAAACTTATTTTCCAGTACTGCTACTATTAACGAGAGTATTAAATTATGGTTGTGAACTCATCAAATTTGTTTGAACAATACAATGCTATAGGAATATAAATGTTATATTAAAAAATGATTACTTCGAAAAATCACTTCCGTTGACCAAAAGATCTAATATTTGGGGAAAGTAATATTTGAGAGTAATATTTAGACGTGGAAAGTAGAGGCACAAGAGTAAGTAAACAGAATTCCTTTTAGTACATATATGTTAAGTGAACAATTTTAACTTTAACAGAAAAATTGTTTTCTGCCAAGAAAAGACAATTATTGCGAAGCAATATTGCAAAGCAATAATTGGGGTTGGTGAGCGGTAGCGAACAGGGGGTTAAGCCCCCTAGTACTTTATAAAATTTGAAATTAAAATCTTCAAGCATTGAAACCTTATTGAATTTGCGATATAACAATATACATGTCTTCATGATTTGATAAATATTTTCAATAAATAAAGAAATATTTAATAAAACAATTTTTTTAGATAAATGAAACCATATTTTAGCAAAAATAGAACTTGGGACCATTTTCTCCCTCCTTTGCATTCATAAAAGTATTTAATCTTGCCTAATTCAGGTGTGAGGATTTTAAAATTGAAATTAGTTTGGTTCCTAAAACAACAGGTTTTTTTAAATCTTCTCTTTAGTTCATTTTTTTAAAAATGTTACATATAACAGGAGGTCACGTAAATGTTGCGACAAACTTCTAGGGAAGTTAAAGCATATCGTCAAGATTAAAATTACATAGAAATCCACCCCAGAAATGTCATCGCATATGGTTAACGCATCCCTCTGACCTTTTCATAAGCACTCTAAGAAATAGTTTCTCTTAGTGAAGCTGCCCAAGCGGCATAACTCGTCATTTCCGTGCACGGGAAACCTACTAATTTACTAAACTCAGTGGCACGACAGCCCATAGAGGGCCAAGGTCTACTGCACCCATCTCAATTTTCTTGACCTTGGGCTCTGGGATGCAGGAGCAGATGTTCCGGTTAGGTGGTCAGCCGAACGTTTAGTTCCCGAGCATGGATGATACTGATTTATCGACCCACTAAAGGGATGAAAGGCTGAGTCAACCTGCCCGAGGATCAAACCCAGGACCTGTGGCACGGGAGCGCGAAGCACTACCATTCAACACGGGCTCCTATGCAATTTTAATCTTGATGATGTGCTGTAACTCCTCTGGGAAGTTTGTTGCAACATTTAAGGGGCCCTCTGTTACATATAACGTTTTTAAACTCGTACATTTCGACAGAAAAAGACTAAAAATGTGCTTTGAAAAAAAAATCAGTAGCTTGAAAAATGAAATCGATTGCAGTTTAGAAATCAGAGGTACTAAATTAATACTAAATTTAATAAGGTGTGCTCACAAAAATCTCATGCGTTAGTGTAATCATGTGCATTTCCATATTTATTTAAGTTTTAATGTTCAAAGGGAGAGGTTGAATTTTTACTATATTTTTAATGAATGAGAAATATTAAATCAAATTGTTTTTTTAATAAAATACGATATATTGCTTTTATATTAAAAATTGCTAAATTAGTATTATTTATTTATTTATTTTTTTTAAATGTTAGATGTTATCCGTATTTCGTAATAAATTATTTATTCTTGTCTGCTTAGACAGAAAAATATATTCTCTAGTTCAAAAGTAACGATAGCTTACACAAAACTAGAAACTGTAATAATAATATAGAAAAAAAATAATCGAGGTATTGCGCCATAAACAAAAATGGAAAGAGATTATAAACACACCATTCGTGGTTGCATAATCGTTAAGAGTAACATGTTGCACATAAAATTGAAATATGGCGTTGTTAATGTTCCATTTTTGGCGCATGTTCTCCTTTTTTTGTTTTATTTGCTGGTTAGAATCATAAAAGAAGTTTTCGTTTTTCTTAAAGCATTCAAGTTACAGGAATAATTTTAGTTTTTGAGGTTATCCTTTTAAGGCATGTCTCAGTAATACTGATTTATTCGTACGTTCGTAAATGTTTAAAATAATGTCTTTTTACATCTACTTTAATTTAATTACATATTTCGTAAACGGTAATAGTTCTAAACGAAATGTGATATAAGTGAAACAATTAAAAATATATTTGCTACTACATCTAAAATGAGGTTTTATGCTTTATAATTAATATACAGACAACTAATTCAGAATCAAGTTTTAATTATTGAAAACACTATTTAGTATAACATGCATTTATAAAGTTCATTAGATACTTCAATTTTGTTCGATAAAGACTTCGCTTTAACATGAAATTAAGCTTTTAAACAAAAATATTTTGCTGTTTTCGTGAATTTGTGAATGTGTTACAATTCATGACTGATGGGATCAGTTATATATATATATATATATATATATATTTAGGCATATGTAACAAGTAAAATTGAGAACTAGTTATTATTTTAATTTAGGTAGAAAACTTTCTCTAAATTCGTACTTTTTTTAAATAAGTAAAGCTTCTGTAGACTCTTTGTAAAACTAGTTCCTCCTGCTGTGGGATGCAAGTACACCATATAAAAAGCAATTGCAGCTGTCATTTCTGTCATATTTTTTGGAAGTTCTTGTTTTTATATTTAAAATGGAGGCAAAATTTATGTCTTAATTTCAATTCTTAGAATTTGAAATATGACATAAAATGATGTCAATCACTCTTGCAATAAATAAAATAATAATCAATGTAGGATTAATCATTCCTTTGTTTGCAAAAATTCTGATTTTTTTAAATGTCTTTTATTTTCATTTGTTTAACATTTTGTTTCAACAAAGAAATATCAGTCTTACAAAAATTACAGCTAAATATACAACTGCAAGGAATAAATGGAAATGGACTTTTTGAATGAAAAATGGGATAGTTGTGATGCACGTGAGGCTTTTATCACCAGATATTTTTCATTGTCATAAACCTTGTATTAATTTTAGTAGCATGCATAATTCAATAGATATTTTTTATTAATATTTTTTTTACTTCCATTGTCCACCTCCTTCAAATGTTCTTCATTTCAGGCATTTACAAGGCAGATTTGTTGGTCACTCTTTAATTTGTTGGGGACTATTTCTCTCTCTTCATTGTTGGCCAACTCTCTTCTCCCCACCTAATATGTTGGCCCACCATACTAGGTGGGGGCCAACATTGATCATATAGTAAGGACAGATATTACAGAGAATGAAAGAATATCCATGCCTTGCCCTACATTCATACCCAGAACCTTTCAGATGTAAGGCCAGTTCCTTGATCTCTACACAGTCTGATCGGCGATTGATAAGAAAGAAATTTTTTATAAAACATTTACAAAAAATGCTGGAACATTTATATAATCATGTCCTAGAACACGTTGGTAAACTGTGTGCGAATATCGATATGCATTTATTTGCTAAAAAATCCGTTCTCCCCTCCTTATTCTTGATAGAGTTGTATAATGGGAGTAGTGTTATCCCTTTACAAACATGAACAAATGAAAAATGTTTATTCAATTAATATTACAGGGAAGGAACTCTTTGTTTGCTTTGTTATTGATAATATTCTAAATGAAATGATATAGACATAATGTATGTTTTAAAACATCAGAAAGACGAATATACCTCAGAAAAATAAATTAGATTTTTATTCAAATGTTGAAATATAAACTTCATTGGGTAATAATTTACTGCACAAGAGATACATAATAGTATTCCCTTCAAATAAGAGCAATTTTTATCCAAACTATTGATTTAAAATTGCATTTATCTCCTGAAACTCTTTATTTAACTTGTATTCGCTCATCCGGGATTAAGAACATTGATATTTTTCTTGGTTAAGTGCCATTGCCTTGTATATACCGAACACTGAACATCTGTTATATATATATATATATATATATNATCAGACAACCATCCTCATTGCATAGTAGCACTGATCTGCGCAACATCTCTAATTTAATTTGCATAACTCCTACTTGATTTGCGAACCCCTCCGATTTTAATTAATTCTTAATTTCAACATTTCAGCTTTTTTAAGACAAAAACTAAAATTGGATTTGAAAATTCTCCGGTTAATTTTTCATTTAATAGAACATCTTTTATTATCAACTTGACTATAAATTAATTATGATCAATTTTTAGTTTGCTGTACGATGTATCAGCATATAAGTAAGATTAAAATCAATATACTATTTTATATCTTATTATACTGATATCTTACGGAGAAAAGAGCACTGACTTAGTTAATCGATTGTAACGGTTGGTTGCAAATACAACGATTTATGGATTTATTATTCAAGAAGCCAGTTGCAAATGCTTTTTATCGATAGCTTCCCGAATTTCTTTGCATAGAAATGCAGATAAAATATTTTTCAATCACTTATGATATTGCAAAAACCTTTCCATTCTGCTGAGTTTTAGAATTTTATTCGTTTTCCATTTGAGTAAAAATAGTTTATTTAAAATATACTTGTTTTAAAAAGAAAGATATTCGAAAAAAAGTTCACTGTCTTCAAATTTAAAAGAAATTTATAAAATATAGTTTTCTCAAATGTATGAGTTTAGTACGATTTTTATAATTTGATCCCATCCCTCAGAAAGGATTGATTCACATTCCACAAATATTTCTTAGATAGGCTTTTCTTTTAATCTTCGAAAGTTGTTTTTCTCAACAAATTATAGTATTTCATAATGATTGCCGTTAACGGATCCTTTCAGAAACCTTTTAGAAAAATTGCCTAAAGTAAATCAACATTAGTGCTCGCAAATTAATAAGTAAGACACGAAAAAAACTATCGAAATCCAACTAATCACTATTTTACTTTATAAAGGTTGCAGAAAAGCCTATCTGTTTGCGTTACGATGAGAAGCAAACAACGAAACCTTCAGCAGATACCCCTATGAGATTCTGGCCTAACCAATTGGGTTCTAGCTTATGATCCGTTTACTACTAAGGGTTTTTTTAAGTCAGCACTGTGGTCGGTGACACCCGGAAGCAAAATTCGTATTGATCAACCATCGCTGGAATTAGAACTTACACTTCTAAGGAGACGAGAGCTCTATCCTCGTGAGGAAACAGGGGGGAAAAAAGGATGAAAACTTCCTTCATCCTCAAGAAAAAAGGAATTCAAAAAAAATTAGTCGAAACCTTTTAAAATTTAAACAGTGAAGTATAATAGCAAAGCATGGATATAAAACTATTTTGGTACAGCACAGAAAAATAAAATAAAAAGATCTGAGAGATTTGTTAGAAAAGATTTGAACTAATTAGTATAGACGATAGTTTAACTTACGAAATCAGACACAAAAACGTACCTTCTCTGAAAAAAGCATATCATTCCTTCGGCAGATTCTTATTTCCGATCTCCGAAATAGTAGCAACAATCTGGGAAATAAGATCCTCATAGTTTGGTTAGGAGAGCAATGCAAAGTTTAGACCCCATTATGTTAATTTTATTTTTTTGCGTATTTCGCCATATCTCGAGTACTTTTGAAGCAAAGTAAAAAGTTTTTGCACAGAAAATTGAAATTCCCATATCCATAGATATTTCCATTAAAAAAGTAAATTTTAATAAATATTTATAATTTTTTATTATTTTATTTAATAGTAGTCGAAAAAATTTTGAATTGTGAGGTATGCAATTTTTGACATCATTTTAGAGTATGTAATTTTACATGACAAAAAAAATGAGAGCAATCGGTTGAATAGATCCTGAGAAATCGAATTTTAAACGTACTACTTTTTTAATCATAATTTATACTTTATTTAAGGCTAATAACTAAAAATATGTCTGCTTCAGAAAAAAAAATCCGATTTTAAATAATTGCCTTTACAAATGACTATTAACTAAGTCAAATGCATATTTATCAGTAGCCTTATATAAATCAGTAATAACCCGATGTTTATCCGAAATAGTTCGTATCATCTTCAATAAATTATATCCGAAAGGTAAACAAGAAGTCATATCAGATTCCTTCGTGATTGTACAAATCTTCATTTTCTTTATATCCGAGAGCTATCTTTACGATATGGCCAAAAGGAGTCTTACAAAAGAAGAAAAAAAACTTGTTTACCCTACCTTCTTCATGGTTTTGTTTTCTTTTTTTTTTTTTTGGTACCCTCTCATTGTCATTTGAGTATTATTTTTCCCGGATTCCTTACGATGATAAGGTGCTCAGCAGTTCGGCCTATGGGTTATGTGAAACGAAATCTGATCAGCAGAAAGACCAAGTCATACTATTAGCTGAAAGCACATTGGGCCGTAACACTCGATACGTCCTATTTGTTATATTTTCATCTGCCAGAGTTATGTTCACGTACTCTATTGGGAAGTAATAACTTTTCAGGGACACAACTCTATTTCTGGGAAATAGTTTTCCCTTCATGTGAAACAGTTGTTTATAGAAATTGGAAGGAAATTTGTACGATTGTTCTATAGAATAAATTCTGTTGTTGCCAGGTATAAATGTTACTTTGGGTACAATGCATTACTGACTAAGCGTTCTCGGTAAAACCAAGTATGAAAACTAATTTGGAAATAAAAATATTTTGTATACATTATTATTATTATTTCCATGAGAAGTTACTAATAATATTTACAAAAATAAATGTATTGCTTTTTTCTAGAAATTTTGGAAGTTTCCTTTACTTCAAAAAAGGAACTTTTTACTCTTTTTTTTTCTCATCAAGAACAATAACAAATTATGAAACTGTACGAAAGCTGCTCTACTTTAATTTTTCGGTCAAAGATTCACACATGGCTCGTTTTTCACAGAATTAATAAAATGAAACTGTATAAAATTTCAATCTGTGAGCAACACAAGTAACACAATTGCAAACTTTGGCAAAAAATATGTTTAGTTTAAAAATTTCGTTTTCAATTAAATTTTATTAAGTTATTTTTAATAATGATTATTTTTTTCCTAGAAGAAGTTCAGAACAATTTTTTTTTAAAAAACAGGCAATTTAAATTTTTTTTCTTATTAAGAACATCAACAAATAAATAAATAAAATTAGTGAAAGTTGCCTAAATTCTTTGCTCGATTAAAGGTTTACACCGGTCTCGTTTTACATGGGATTAATAAAATATAACTCTAAAATTTTAATCTGGGAACAATATAATTAGCACAATTTCGATCTTTGGTAAAATATGCTGAGTTAAAAATTTTTCGTTTCTCAATTATTGTTTAGTTATTTTTGGTAATGATTATTTTTTACTTTGTAGAAATTCCGAGCAAATTTTTTTTAAAAAAAGAAGAAATTTTCGTTGCTTTTTTCTTATTAAGAACAATAGCAAATAAATAAATAGATTGAGTGAAAGATGCTAGACTTTCTTTGTTGGAACAATGATTAACGCAGGGCTCGTTTTACATAGAATTTAACTGTATAATTTTAATCTGTGAACAATATAAGTAACGCAATTTCTAACTTTAATTTCTAACTTCGTTTGTTTTTTCAATTAAAGTTTATTCAGTAATTTTTGAGCATGAAAACTGCTTTAAAATAAAAATATATCTCAATTAATTCCTACCTCTCCTAATGCATTTATCTGATTTTTAACTAATGGCTATAAAGTTTTTTTTGCTTTATATTAAAGTAGAAAGACTCAAATGACTAAGTGATTGATGATAACATAAAAAATAAAAGTTAAAATTTAGTTGCGAAATAAAAATATGACTTGAAAATGACTCAAATCAGTTTCCAATTCAAATTCCTCAAATGTGCTCTCTCTAGGCAAGTTCAGAACAAAATCCATTATTTACTTATTTGACTTACATTTATATTAAGCTTTGAAATTTAAAGAATATGAAAAGTATATACTTCAGAGCTCAGAGCTTCACCAAATGAGATAAATCGAAAATTTAGCGAATGAAAATATAAGTGTTTTGCCGAAAAATTGGCGAATAACTTTTTGCACTGGAAAGAAAAATATTTATTTAACTCTATCCTCAAAATTACGTCAAGATAATTTTTCCTAACAAGTCAATATTTTCTTTCGATTACAGTGATTTTCGGTACATGCATTACATAACCAATTAAAATTAAGACCATATAATATAAGACTGAAACAAACTACCTTAAAATTGTTTTATATATGGGAAAAAATAATCATAAAAAATTGAATTTGGCAAAGCTTCCCGAAAATTGGCGAATATTTTTGATATTTGGCTAATTTACTGGCTAATAATTTAGTATCCTTAGCACGGGTCCTGATGCTTATTTAAAAGCTTTTTGTTAGTATAACATAACGATCGATAAAAACTTCTATGACACAGAATTTTTTATTTAATTCCATTAATAAAAATATTTGAAGCTATTGTTCTATTATCTTAAAATATTAATAATATATGTTTAATTATTATGAATACTTTTAATCGCATTTAGATATGAAGAACAAATTATTTTGAAAGATATTAAGCATTTCATGTCATCAAAAGCCTTTTAGACATGGCAGATAATGAGTTTTGAATTCTTATAAAAGTAATTTTCAGTATCTAAAGTTGTTTCTTTAAACATCTTTTCCATATCGGGGATTAGTCTTCGTAATAGTAAATTTTAATTAACATAATGGGAAATTCTAAATATCACGTAATTAAATGCTTCAAAGTAAATCAAATTCATTCGAGCATTGCTGTTGCCATTTCTACTTTTTAAAAATATTGAAATTGACTTAAGTGTTCAGGTATTTAAGACTTTGATTGTGTTCATTCTCTTTGCATTTTGAGATTTTGCTTGAAAGAAATAGTAAGGCGAAATTTTTATGCTCATTTAAACCTCAAAGGGATTAATTTTGTATTAAATTCGATTAATAAGTCACATTCAATAAAATAGTTGAAATCTTAAATTCATTCTTTTTTGTCTTCTTTATAGTTAATGCTGAACAAGCTTAAAATAATAAAAAAAATAGTGCGTGAAGTCCCTCCGCGCGGAAGAAGTTAAACTTCGCAACCTGCGACGTTAATTGTAGAAGAATCAGCAGTCGTAGAAGTATCACTAGTTCTATTCAACGACTCTTTTTCCACTCACTTCCGTGCTCTGTAATCACGGTAATATTGTGCATTTTTACCTCTTGAACCAGTGCTTGTGGTTGCCTCATCGTCTCGCCCTGGAATATGTATTTGTATTAATAATGTATGTGAATGCGTCATAATGTAATTTCAAACGAAAAAACCTAACAATCAATTGACATTCACAAGAGACGTCCCTTGACGTAGCCTTAAATCCGTCGTATTGTCCGTGGGATTGTTTTCACTAATTTTTTACAATTGTTATCCACTAAATTTGAAAATAAAAAATACTAGCCTGTCAAAACAAACTAAAAAAATATTTATAGAAAAACAATACTTTTATGACTTTTATTATTTTTATGCTAGTGAGAACCAAAACAATATGGAAATGAAGGAGGGAAAACTGTATCCTACCACGTGATTTCGTGGCCAATAAAAATGTAGCGTTAAACGTTTAACGCAACCTTGTTGGAAGTCGCATAAGAAGTATAACTTCAATAAGAATTTAGTGCAAGAATACTTATGGAGAAAGCAAAGCAATATTTGACTTTACACAAGATTACTTAACTAACACAGAAGTTAATATTTGACTTAATTTATTTTTAATTATATTTAAAAACTTTAAATATTTTTTTTTTCTGCAAAAGTTGGAAAAATACTTTTGTGAAAACCAGTTTTCTTTTTTTAATATNAATAAATTATTTAATTTAAATAACTTTTATGACTATGCTTAGGTCCTTATTAAGGGTTATTAATGAACTATAAAATATCAAAAAAGGGATCAAATTAAGGTAAAAAGTTCTGGCAACCAAATTTTTACCGAAAAGTCCACGTTATCGGAACATGATGGGGAAATTTTTTTTTATAAATGAATTTTTTAAAGTAAAAATTGCCGTAAAGTCATTGAATCACTCTAATAAATAAATATAACTGTAAAAGTTACGGTTGAGCATTTAGCGGTAAAATGAATTTTGCTATAAAATGGATTTTACTGTTAAATTGATTAATTTATTTAATTCAATTGGTTAGTCTGATTTAAAGTTAATTCAACATTTACTTTACGTAAATAACGTTTTTGTAAATTATTTTCCTAATAATGCACATAATTTTAATGTAAATGGCAAAATAAGTTTACTTGCTATTGGTAATGTGTGTGTTTCTTAATAGGATACAGAAAAATACATTTATTTCATTTTTCCTTTGTTTCAAAAATAGTTTATACATATGTAAATTGAAATCTTTGCAAATTCTTATATCAATTTAAAAATGTTTCGATGCATATTTATTGAATTAAAAAGGGAATTTGTTTAAACAAGAACTCTCCTAGTTTAAAAAAAGTAGCCACTAATTCTAGAACATTTTCTTTCATTCTAATATCTCAAAAAAATTGATCTCAGATCAAAAGAATGAATCATTAAAAATCACTCTCAGATATTTCATGTTCGTAGAAAGCATTTTTACGTGTCAATCAGCATTTGCCGCGGTATTTCAAATAATTGTACTCTCTGAAAAACTAAAATAGAACAGATCAATTTTTAATTTAATCAAACTTTCAAACTTTTAAAATTGCTCTGAATTAAACTTTTTAAACTAATCAAACTTTCAAACTTTTAAAATAGTTCTGAATTAAACTTTTTAAACTAATCAAACTTTTAAAACTTATGAATAATAAAATGTTTATAGAATTTTTTAAAAGAAAAACGATTGTAAAGTTTCAGAACAAATGCAACGAACAGCCATTATTTCCGAAGGAGGAAGAAAGATGCAGACCAAGCAGATCAATTTCTAATTTAAAAGTAATCAAACTTTTAAAACTTATGAATATTAAATTTTTTATAGAATTTTAACAACTAAAACGATTGTAAAGTAGCAGAACAATTGCAGCTAACACCCATTATTTCCGAAACAGGGGAAAAAAACATTAAACATAGAATGTGTTTTAAAAACATTTAAAAATCAAAATCTTTTATAAATTGAACCTTTTTAGATGAACATTTTATTTCAATCTGCTCACAGAAGAATTCCCAGCGTTGAGAAAAACCATCTACCCAATCTGAAACTTTTTTCTTCGTTCCATTCATTCGTTCACTTTGCAAAAGGAAAGATAAATTACAACGTCTTGAATGGCAACAGCCGTCGAATTCCTGCTAAAGAATAAAAGAGTAAACACTGACAGCCAACAATCAACGAAGAGCTTTTTCCTAACGTAGTTTTAGCCTGATTCCTCCCTTTGGAGTATTCAAGATGGTCCTTTACAGGTTAAATATTTCATTGAAGCAACGAAGCTTTTCTTCACTTTTTCATTTTCTAAGCATCCTGATGGCTACAAAAGGAAGTACAAAATCAATACATCGTTTTATTTTTCTTTCTAAAGACTTTTTTTTAAAGATTTTTTTTTTTGTGAGTTGATGAAGCACTATACCATCAAGCTACACTAAAATGCATGTAAAGAAAAATATCAATCAGCAATTAATTGAAAGAATTAACTGAATTTGTAAAGTTGTATCTCTTTTTCTGTGATATTATTCCTGATACGATATGATCGTGGTTAAATTTCGAATAATTACTCATGTTGGTACAATGTGGGGAAGGAGATTGATTATAAATTAAATTGAACTTGAGCAAAAAAAATACTTTTATCACTTAATTTCAATCTATTCTCAAGAGTTCGGCATCGGATAAAGCATTTCTGACTTAAATACATATTTATAGAGTCTAAAATTAAAAATTACTTACCCTCATTTTATTTACAAAGATTAAGAAAAAATAGGATTTCATACAAGGAAAATAATTCTGTATTTTTTTGATAGAAGATTATCTCAAGGCGAATTTTAAACTCAAATCAACACGCAAACATACAGAGCTACAATTGATGCCTCACTGTCGGACTAAAATCTGTTGCAGCTACAATCAGAATATCTAGAAAAATTCTTTAACTAAAAAAAATCACTCAGAAGTTTGGAAGAAAATAATCAATTAAGTTGGTGTGTAACAGTATGTGCTCCAAACAGCAACAGCTACCAAACAGCTACCGAAAAAAAATCAAGGCAGTTAAAATTAGGATAGAAATGGAGAAATACTGACAACAAGTAAAGGCCTCTATGGCGTAAAAAGAACCTTCTATAGAGTTCTGGAATCATCGATAACACCATTCTAAAGCAGGCCACACAATGAGGAGGCAAGTTGTAAGTAAGAGACATATGAGAGACAGATTCCCATAATTTTGCATTACCATGCGCACATCACACCTACTTGCACACCCTAAGGAATAAGTATAGTAAGTGCCTCTTTCTTACAACTGGCCTCCTCGATCTGTGGCCCGAATTACAGTGAGGCTAAATAACTATATATATATATATATATGTATTATGACCATCTCTTAATGACCAAATAACGAGTTGGCCCACCTTTAGACCACAACACAGCTGCAACCAGCCTTGGCAAGGATGCCACAAGTCCTTGGTAGATGGCCAGTGACAGGTTGTACCAGATGTTCCAGCAACGGTCACGCAAATCCAAGATATTGCGACTTAGTGGTCTTTGAACTCTGAGCTGTCGTTCCATGACATCCCAAATGTGCTTTATCGGATGGAGATCTGGTGAGTCAGGTTGCCAGGACATTAACAGGAATTCTGCATCATGTTCCCGGAACCACTCCAACACAATTTGAGCCTTGTGACACTGGGCGTTGTCCTGTTGGAAAATTCCACTTCCAGCTGGAAAAACAGAGGCTATGTAAGGGTGCAACTGATCCGCTATGATGTTCAGATACCATGTAGCATTCATGGTCTGCTCTACCACGACCACGCGTCCCAGAGACTCCCAAGAGAACGTCCCCCAAAGCATAATAATGCCACCACCGGCCAGTGTATGACCTACCGTACATTGAGGGAGCAACTGTTCGCCTGGAAGACGGCGTATCCTGACACGGCCATCAGCGTGAGGAATGAAAAACCTTGATTCATCTGACCAGCCAACACACTATCTGAAAATTTCTAAGAAAAAAAATAATTATATATAAAAATAGGATTTAGTACATTCCTTTATGAAAAAAAAACACTGGGACACAGAATCATGAGACACACTATCAATACAATTGGATACAATTTAACTAACTGTTACAGATAATGATAATATTTATTTACTTTTTTTTCCTTTGAGAGAAGGATTTTTCATATTTCTTCAACGAAAGTAATTGTTGTCGGGTTTTGGATTAAAAGACACTTTTTTTCCTGTAATTTGCTCGGATATTTACAAAATTTATAGACTTAGAAACCATTCTATTGAAATGAAATCTCCCGTTAGAAACCATTAATCTTTGAAAAGTTTATACCCTTTCCGAAAAGCAATCTATTATCTTTTACCGTATTTCTAAAGGCCGCTTCTTAATACTTAACGCTATTCATGAAGTTTTCAAAAGCTTCCTAAGTAACCGTCTACAATTTGCATTAACGTAAACATTTTTAAATAAAACTCCACTCTTCATTTATCGAAGTTCTTAAAGTTATCTGAATAACGAACTTCAGCTTATAATAAATAGGAAATTTTGATTTAAGTTGCTTTAGTTTTATCTTGTGTTAATAATGCAGAAATTAAAAAAAAATCTCATAATTTCATAAATGCAACAGGTAATTAAAGTAACAATAGGTTATTTTTCCTACTTCTTAAAAAGGTAAAAAGAAATTAAAAGAGTGTCATAACGTTTTCACAATTTTCAACTCATCATTATATTTCTTAGTTTATAAAATTTAAACTGATAAAACTTTTATAATAAGTTTATGAATCGAAATTATTCCACTTTTTTAAACTATTATCCGGTACCACATTCTTTAGTAAGAAGAATTATAATTCGAAAGAAACAATTGGAAATTAATTATAGCTTCTTTCTTTTTCAACAATTATTTTATCCTAGCGTATTTAAGAATTAAAGGTAAAGCTCTAGTAGATTTTCACAAATATCGCTAGGCATTTTTAATGTTTGGTTTATTTAAATCCTTTTTAATTTCACAACTTCTGAAGAATCTGTTTAACTCTTAATTAAATTGGTTTTCTTACAAATATCAACAGCAAAAAATAGTCAAGTGCAAATTTTTTGTTTCAGTAAAAGGATTTCCTTGAGAAATCTCTAAAATTCTTAAAGAATAAATGCGTTACATAACGAAATATTTTGCTCAAAATGAACAATTAAAAGTTAAAATACGCAGACTGTCCAAATAAAACAGTGCTCGTAATAAAAAAGAAATTAATTTTATAACCGTGATTGAACAGCCGACCCAATTTTCGGGTTTACGACTGCTAATGTTCAACTGCGTAGCCTTGTAATTTTGAACCCAATGCAGAAGACAGAGGAACTTTTGAATCAAGTATTGTGAGAAAAATGTCTTCATGGAGGACCTTTTGATGGAACTCACCCGCATTTGCGCTACATGGAGAAGAAAAAAATGAAAACCACTAGCGGTTAACCTGATGGCAAAGGGACTCTAACCCACTATCCGTCTACCACTAAGGATAATTTACGTCAGCACTGTGGAAGCCAGATGTGGAATTCATATCAATCAGCCATCGCTGGGATTCATTTTTCATTCCTCATTCTAATACGAAACTCTATCCCCTGAGACGCCATTGCTCAAAAGCTGGATACCGCTAAAAAACTTTTTGTTTTGGTCCAATATGAAAGCTTGTAATTCACCTCCAAGGAATGACCTTTAGCTGACATTTTATATTTACTTAGGAGTAGAGAGAGGTCAAAATTAAAAATTACTCGCTAGACAAGTGAGGTGTTGTTTCCTATGTATTTTTTTAAATGCTGAATCAATTTATATTAAAACGAAATACCTAGGTTTAGTTGTTAAAAAGTTATAAAATATAAACAGTAAAATTTTCAGCTTGTTTTTATTTGATATTTTCTGTCTTTTTTTTATGTTTCTCTGAATCAAAACCTGTTTTGTTTTCAAATAGCTGCTGCTCCAGTTTTTTTTTTCTCTTTGGACACTTCCCCCTTAGTAAATTCAAAATAGAAGAGAGAACGAATTTGACATATCTCCATTGAAACTAAGATGTAATTTTCAAAAAAAAATTTAATCTTTACTTTACTTGTAGCCGTGTTTTAATACTTAGAAATTGGCTAAAAATAAAGTCTTTGTTTGAAAAAGCACTAAATACTTTTAACCATAGTTGGATTACTTATGTACGTTCTTCAGCACTAGAATATCAGGATTTATTACTTACCTAAAACTGCCATTTGAGGTCAATTTGACTCTCAGGAGAAATTGATGTTATCTCAAAGTAAATGATTTTTCAATTGCTGGATATTGTTAGAAATACTATAAATAAGGATTTTCAGAGATTATACTTGCATATTTTTATTATCGTAATGATAATATAACACTGTGATATAATATTGCATTACAGATCATTCTTTGGCTGGAGCACAAACCATATGAAAGTAAACAAAATACACGAATAAACAATACGTATTAACATACACGTTTTTAAATGTGGGAGTTCCAACATTAGCGTAGGCATAGAGTATATCCGCGTGGCGTGAAAATGAGAACAAAATGTCGACAAATCGGTTTCCAGCATATCTCATAGCTATCACCATAGCTATCAGAAGTTTTATTATGTCCCTTGGAATCCTTAAAGGTGTTGTTTTATTTTAAAATTGAATTTTATGAATTACGGGATATCTGATGCGCAAAAAACTACATAGTAGTTTCTCAACAAGCACTGGAATGAACTCGCAATGCGTAATTAGGGTGACAAATGATTCCTTGAAAACTATCCAAGCAATAAGGACAGAAGAATCACAAACGTTCTGAAAAAGTAGCGAGCCACCAACATACAGCAGAATAATTCCTAACCATTTACTGAGCTAATAGTTTAGATTCGATTGTAATAAATGATGATGCTTGGTTTCGTATCTATGCTATCGTCTCCATGCACATTCGCATGAATACTGTTCAAAAATTTCTTCAGAATTTTTATTTTTCACCAATACATTGAGTGTTTTGTTTCAATTTTGTAGCGATATGAATGTCATGATAAAAAAGTGACACTGAAATAAGAATGAAAATTTTTGTTGTTGATGTGTAAATCTCTAATTATGTCTGAATTTCTTCCAACAAAAAAAAAATTCATCTGCTAATTTCAGTGAGGTAAAAAGAAATATCGGTAATAGATGTGGTTTCATATTTAGAGCAATATATTTTCTCAGAGTTGTAATTCCATTTTTTAACTCTCACAAATGAAGATAACCATTCAAAAAATAATAATTTTCTTTTAAACTTTTGTCTTTCGGAAACAAATATTTGGCTTGTTCGTCATGTGATAAATTTTTATTTCGGTTTACATGGCAATAACTACTCACTAACAGTTTCTTCTTCTCTGGGATAACAACAAAAATAAGTGTTTATAATCAGTAAATATGAACACGGTTTCTTCCAGATGGAATAACGAATAAGTAATTCTACAAGAGGTCAACAAAGCTACTTGGAACACCGAATCTGAGATACCATATAATTTTAAGGAAACTATATTGTGTGAAGTTTTTTTTTCTTACAGTGGGCCTCAATTTCTGCTGTACAAATCATCTTTTCATGGTTTGCAGTCTTACAAAATCAAAAACAGACATGGAACTTCAAAAATTAACGTGTTTTTTACAGGGGTCAAAATGAAAACTTTTGGCTGTTTTAGATTTTTCTATGATTATTTATTTCATTGATCAACATAAATGCATGAAATTTTGAAATAGTATGCGTGGAAACAGTTTAGGAAACGTAAAAAGACAATGTGAGCTTTGAAGCTCAAGTTTCTTAAGCTTAAAATTAAGTTATAGTAAGTTCAAAATTAAATAAGAAAATGCAGAAAATGACCAAAATGACCTCAACAGCCCTTCTAGTGTTAAAAGAAACGTAAGAAAACGAACTAAAGCTTGAATACTGAGGTAAGGCTTTTTCCCCTCATTTTCATATAGTAAATCATCATACATTTTCACTCTCTACATTTATTTGTTTTAGCTGTTCTACTTTCTGTTTTGATTTGAACTTTAAAACTAATTCCTTGTTTGTCTATGTAAGCTATAAGATCATCTGCTGATTTTGATAAATTCCTGAAATAACATACAAGCCTTTTGCGAAACTTATAGCAGAAGTTTCGTTATAAAATCTTCTAGTTTCTGGGAATTCAGAAATTTTTGGTTTTCATTTATAAATAAGAGTTATATATAAATTATAAATAGTTCATATAGCTGCAATTTTTGATCATAATGGGGCGGTATGATAAGATATTATTTTTTAAATTTTCCGTGATAACATTGATAATTTAGAACTGATTTGATATGAATATATTATGAAAAAAGAAATATTGCATTCAAAATTAATAATTTATATAATTTTTACTTAATGATATTAACTGATGAAAATGAAAAGAAGAATTATTTACAAACTCCATAACTAAGTTATGGCAGAAATCATATTTCAGTTTTTCCTTAACAGTCTTTGATGATCATCTTACATTGATAAGTATTAGAAGTAACAGCTGTTCCATCTTTTATGAAAATAAAGAAAGCAAGTAATGGTATGCTTTTGACTTATTTTCCAGAGATTACAATACCCCATTTCTTTTCGTGATGCAAGTTCCACTTCAAACATTTAACGCAAGCTTTAATAAAGGTCAATTAAAGATAACGCTAAGCATGAACAAAGTTTTTTTTTTTAAAAGATTTGCTGTTTTTAACAATTAGCGTTTAATTAATCTTTCTCTTCCTTAGTAATCTACGAATCATTTTTCACTGAAATAATTTATATATATCTATATCTATATCTATATGTCTATATCTATATCTATATCTAATATATATATATATACATATATATATATATATATATCTGAATTAACTGCTTATTTTGATTTCATTAGACACATGAATGTTANACATTGAAAAAATTATATGGTACATGGGCCAAAGTAAGTATTCGAGGTTTCTGCCGCCGGCTACACCTCAGATCTCCGGCGCATGGACATTCGAGCATTCTGCAATACTCCAGGCATATCTCGCAGGCAGCTACTGCGATTCTTGCAACCAGCATTATCAACAGGGGTGTCATAAACCAGTGTTTTCATATGACTCCAGAAATCAAGACATGATAGGTCGGGTGACCGAGGAGGCCATATAATTTTTTCAATGTATTATTATAGCGATTTTTCACTTACGGTCTTTTTTCTTTATGGTGCTTCTGTGTACGTCACCGCTTCAGGAAAGCATTTCCGACCCCACATTGCTATATGATTTCGAGTCGTCGGGATGCCCCCTGCCCCTGTAAGAAGTTCTGAAACGCTTAAGTGAGACACCCTGTATATATATATATATATATATTAGTCCATAACCAAATTATTAGACGCACTATAAGATTCAATGTAAAATCTTAATTACCTGGTGATACTATACAGTATTATTGTTTTTACGCGACTGAAACCGGTTTGCAATTGTTTACGTTCGTGTATCAAACGGTTAAATTGGGCGATAAATTATATAAATTCGACGATATATTATGCAAATGTAGAATATTTACGATGTCACGTATTATATTAGCATATAATAATAATTAGGCCAGATTATTGGACCCACTGTAGTGTTTTAATAATTACTTACTCTGAACGAGTTTATATGCAATACGTTTACATTTAAGCATACATGTAATGGGTTTTTATTAGGAGATTTTTCATATACTTTCCATTTGTATTTAGTTTTTTCGTATAGCATTACAATGTTAACTAATTAATACACATAACATGTTTTGCACGAGTTTTTATGCAATACTTTTATATTTAAGCATATATGTAGTGAGTTTTTATTCAGGAGATTTTTCATATACTTTCCATTTCCATTTATTTTTTACGAATGGCATTACAATGTTAACTAATTGATACACGAACATAAACAAGGGTAAACAGATTTCAGAAGTGTAAGAAAAATGCTGTATAATGTCACCTGAAAATTAAGATTTTACATAGAATCTTATAGTGAGTCTAGTAATTTGGACAGGGTTATATATATATATATATATATATATATATATATATACAACAAAATAAAAAAATGCAAGAAAACACGAAGAAAGTTAGGAAAACCAATAAGTTTCATTTATTGCGCATAAGCTGCAAGTAAACAGAACTCATTTTCAAAATGAAGATAAAACAAAGGAAAACTATAGACAGATAAATCCGTGGCTAAAATTATCTACTAAAATAATTTTTCTTTGCTAATTTTTATAATTTTTAAATGTGCAAATCAATTTCGGGCAAATCCGTGGGTAAAATTATCTACTACAATTTTTTTTCTTTAATAACTTATATAATTTTTTATAAAAAAAAATTATAATAACAAACAAACAAATGGAATTAATTTTTTTTTAAAAACTGGAAAATAAAAGATATAATCTTTTCATCAGTCCACACGATTATATCCGCAAAAAAGAGTGCTTTCTGATATTGCATCAATATAGCCAAAGCAAAATATATTAATACAATAGTGTGAGGAGCACTCAAAAAAATTCTCTTTACAAAACTTACAACAAATAAAATAGAACACAATAAGTAAAAATAACGCGTAAAAACAGAAAATAAAATAAAAGAAAAAGAAAAAACAGTATATAACAAAGTGTATAAAGTGAGTAGCTAAATCAGATGCACTTACATGAACGGGAAATTTTTCAAGAATGATTTAAAAATATTTTCGCTACAAAATTGCCAGAACACATTTCACAAAATGTGAAAACAAAAGCTTAAATTGATTGTAACTAGAGGATTTTAAAGTGCCGTTCTTACTGCATTGCTGAAGTGATTTGTCATGCTCTGCATTGATTTGTTAGTTACCAAGGATCGGCCCAAAATGGATGTGCGCAAGGTAATATTATAATGGATAATTTAAAAAGTTGACCATAAATAATTTTAGAAAATAAATATTTATTTAAGAAAAAATATAAAATCGAAAAGATAAGCATAAATTGCCTGTTTTGCAAATAATTGTAGCCACGGACTTGCCCGANGTTAGACCGGCTCCTCCTTTATGACGCATCAAGGACAAATAAAGGTTATTTCTAAGAAAATAGATAGAACGTGAAACTGGAATATTTTTATTTGTAGTTTTACTTTTATTATATTTTTAAAGATAAAAACGCAAAGTTTGAATAAAATTTTTCGCTAACATTTTTTTTTTGGGCTTTTTTTTAACACTTGATTTATTTAACGTTTTTATCTCTTTCACCATTTCTGAAATCATTTTTTTTCCAACACGTGTTGTGATCCATAGTACGTATCATATATTTATTTTACGAAGTTTCACGGATGGGAAAAGCTTTCGTAAAATTTTATTTTCAAATATAAATTTTACTTTACCTGCTATTCTTTTCACCACAGTAATAGGAAGAAGAAAAAAAGTCTGCGTATGGAAAATAACTGCTATGTTTTCAGATAAATATACTTACTTGCTTTGACGGCTAAGAAGAAAAATCTGCATAAAGAGACGAAAAATACGCCCTTTTTCCCTCTATTGAAATCCCGAAAGGGATTTTCGTTGGGTGAAAAAAGGCAATAAATTCTTTGAAGTTGACAAGCATCGGTATACAGTAAAGAAGGAAAAACTAAAAAACATGGAAGCTTGTTTTCAGTTGTTTATTGAAATCAATAGAATGTGCTTTTCTTTTTAAACTATTTTACATTTCATCTTTTCTCTTGAAACTTAAAAAAATAAGTTACACTTTTTATCGTTGTTATTCGTCTCAGTTGTAACAAGATTAGAGTTAATTTTTTCTTTTAAAATAGTGTAGTAATAGTTTGTGGCTTACCTCCTTGTCTTACTCATATTCGCATCTTGCGTTTATCTTAACACACATCATCAGTATATTCTGTTTATCTTCATGTCTTGTTCATATTTAGATTTTTCTCTTTGTCTTGTTTTTCTTCTGTATATTCAATTTATCACTTTTTATGTCACTGTTTCTCCAGGTTCCCGTAACAAATAAATACCTCTGGGGATGCTGGATCGGGTATTGATCGTACTCTGGTTCTTATCAAAATTACGATCTGAAGATGGATGGTGTTTCAATGTGTCTACCTTGTTAAACGGGATGTGACGTAGGCATGCTGTCGTCGAATCATTCTCAGGGATGTTTCCCAGACAGTCGCTTATAACCCATTGTGCAGCTCTAGTGCAACGTAAATAAACATGCTTCACCGTATCATATTCACTCCATTTTTTTGTCTTAATCTTCAGCATTTTCTGTATAGCTTTATATTTTTTTGCATTTTCAATTTATTTCATTTATCGTTGCATTCTGCTTATACTCACTTAATTCTGTTCATCTTCATCTCTAGATTATTACCATATTTATTAGATCCTGCTTATCTTTTTATCTTGTACATCCGCTGCAGTTGGGTCTGTGCTTAGCGTACCCGCACATGATTATATTAAGGATACAATAAATGCTCAAAATATATTTTATTATACTATGATTATTAAATTTCCATGCACCAATTCTGGAAAGAATTTAATAATAGCGATGGACACCATAAGGATACCATGTATACAGAGGTATGTAGTATTTAGAATGGTTGCATTCCCTTGTAAGCACTCACAGAATGATTTAATTACACTAATGAATATTGTACCACTGCAGGGATTTATTAGTAGTGTACAGTCTGCACATAATTAGTAGTAGTGGGAGATAGAAAATTTACAAAGGGCTCTGTATGAGGTACTTAATAATAAAATGATCATTAAGTTTGAATGTGAGGATTACAGTAAAGATTTACTAATAATAATGGTTATAATATGTTAAGGTTCTACCAGGGTAAGTTTCGTTTGAACTAAATACTATCCTAATCTATATGAAGCATTTCTGGAATAATTTCGTTTAGAGTTTAACACTGTACTAAGGATTTCTGAAAGTGTTGTTGCTGTTGTCGGCGGCCATTAAATCAGAGGGGGTGCAATTGTTCTTGATTCCCAGTGGCGCCCTCTATGGCCAAGAATTCGACTTCTGCCACACCCATACGTCACACCCATTTATTGGGCAGACGCATTCATACATCCATTCAACTGTCCACAGAACATAATTTTGACCTGAACCAGAAACTATCAATCTCCAATTCAGTACCCCCCGAGGTATTGATTTGCTATGAGAACATGGAGGACTATGACAGATTTAACGTGCACTAGTCGCCATTTACTGCACAGGGAGTCTTCGGCCGGTAAGATTTGAACTCCCGTTCTCACAAACGCGAGTCCAGCGTCCTGCCAACATTCTATCCCGGCTTTTGGAAAGGTGTAAATAAGGTATTTCGAAATAAAACGATTATTTTTACGTTTCTAAGGTAGAATTTCTTTAAAGATCAAGAATTCATATGGTTAAGTAATGTGCTAAGAACACGCTGATGGAATAAAAATATTTTATAACATTTTTTTTTTCAATTTCAATTTTAATTTTTAAAATCTTCTTTATAATCTTGTCATATGTAACTTATCTTTGTATATAATCTCACAATATTATATGATAAATGTTTAAATTCGAACACTTGCACTATCAAGTATATTTAATATGTTAAATTTAAACTTAATATTTCAAGAATCAAATTAAAGATTCATGATTGCTCCATTACCCATTAGAATGACAAATCTTAACTGTGTGCTTTACTTAAGATTGCTTATTTTGTATGCATTAGTGAATACGAAAATATTTATTGGAAATACTTAATGCATTAATTTAACGAACAATTTTTGTTTAAATTATTGCCTAGCAAGCTTGATTCGAGTTGTGTATCGAGATACAACTTCATTATTGATAACGTATTATCTTTTAGAATATTCATTTGCATGATTGATATCTTTTCAATTATTCATTACATCATTAATTTAAAAACTATGCAACTATGAACGGATATTTACGTTAAGTTTTCCTTTGATAGGACATGTTTTCTAGAACAGTTTCTAAAAATTTATAAATTTCTAATTTAGTTGACATGTTTCAAAGTCTGAAGATGGTTCCGGAATTTTAATCGAGGGGGGATTCTTAAAGGAAAAGAGCGGCGAAAGATTTATATTTATTACGCCTTTCATTTAGTTTGCTAAGATGTAGATTATTACTATTTTTTTTTCACTATTTAAAATTTAATCTTGTTATGATCTACTCTTGCGACCCCGGATTTTTGCTGACAATTTAGGATTTTTGAAAAAAAATAATAATTTCAAGGATTTGTTCCAGAAATAATTTAAAGTTGTGCTTCCCAGATTCAGATGTTTGATATTAACAGACGATGAGCATATACTACAATCTATTTCATTTAATAGATGAGTATTAATGGGGCCGGAAGAGCCAGGGCACTGGCACGGAGCTGGACTCCCGTTCGTCAGGTGGGAGTTCAAGTCCAGGCGGCCGAAGACTCCTCGTGTAGTAAAGGGTTAATGGTGCACGTTGAATCTGTGGGGTAACAAAGTCCCAATGTTCATATAACACATTATATCTGGTTACTGTCTAGGAGATGGATTGTTCTCTGGATCAGGTCAATGATAGGTGGATGAATGAATGGACCCACCCTATAAACATGTGTGACGTGGGGCAGAAATCGAATTCTCGCCCACAGATGGCGCCACTGGAGAGCAGGAACACACCTTTTACCTTAATGGCTTGCGACAACAACAACAACAACAATGAGTAATAATGTACACAAGTCTATATGTCACACAGAAATGATGAAAACGGAGTTTTTATCAAATCCCTAAGGTAGATAATTAATTCACGGAAAATATTAAAATAAAACATCTGTGGGGGATGATTTTCCCAAAAAATGTAAGCAATTTGATTAAACCCTTAACCTTTTTGGTAAAAAAATGAAATAAACAAGACAGAGGAGAATATCAAAGATGATATAAATATAAGGATTTGTACCTATTTTTTTGTTTGAAATTGCTTTACGAAATCACAACTCAAAAAGTGTTACATTTGAAACACCACTTCCTCATTCTTTCAATAATATTTACAACATATCTTCAGTTTAAGTTCAATAAAATATAAAGCAATAAAATTGGGAACAAATGTTGGATAATACATTTTAATTAATAAAATTTTATATTATAAGTTTTTTTTAATATGAAAATCAATGTAATTTTACTTGGTTGCTTAAATCCTGCTGTGAACCATCATGAAGCTTAGTTATTTGAAGCAACACGCATACATTAACCAAGATGGCTAAACTGTCAATCTCACGATCAGCTGAGCGTAGGTTTAAATTTCAGTTCAATTTCTGTCTGTTTAAATTTCTGTTAAACTCCCTTTTCTTTCCCCTTTGTCAAAATTTTGAACTTAAAATCAAATTACACGTATTACAAATACGCAAATTTTACCTGCAACGTACACTTAGTTATGACAAAATATTTTCTTAAATTAGGATTTCTGCAAACCTGTCATTGATGTTATTACTGTTTTTTTTCTTTGTTCTGCTCAGATTTGTTTTTCATATATCAAATTTATTGTTATCTGCAGACCAAAATAAAGTCAAAAATGGCAAAAAATGAATTTAAATAAAAATTAAAAAATTTAATTTATTTGGTTTCTTCTTCGCGTTTTTACAAGAAAGGTAGGGTTTAAAATAATGAATAGAATAGAATACTAAATAATAATAATTTTCTAAAATTTGATTTTAAAAAAATATTACTATTTTTTAATAAAAAACACTAATGCACATCATACTTTTGCTTGCGTTTTGAAACTTTTTTTTGTCCTAACTTTAATCAGGATAATATATATGGTTCATCTGGAGATTCTCTTTCTTTTTACCGATTTATAAAATAACATTTTGAATATACTACTGGCAAAAAAATGGAAAAAAATAGTTAAAAATGGCAAAAAATAAATTTAAATAAAAATTAAAAAATTTAATTTCATTTGATTTCTACTTCACGTTTTTACAAGAAAGGTAGGGTTTAAAATAATGAATTGAATAGAATACTAAATAGTAATTTTTTTAAATTTTATTTAAAAAAATATTACTATTTTTCAATAAAAAACACTCATACACGTCATACTTTTGCTTGCGTATTGAAACTTTTTTTTCCTAACTTAATCAAGATAATATATATGGTTCATCAGGAGATTCTCTTTCTTTTTACCGATTTGTAAAATAACATCTTGAAAATACTACTTAGCAATTGCTTAACACAAAAGTTAATAGCCTTCCATTAAATTTTATTGCCTCTAATACCTTAAACTCTGTCTTTAATTCCTCAGATAAGTGAAATGAATGCGTTTGAACCGTTGACTTAAAAGGTGTTAAACATTAAGCTTGCATTAACAAACTGTCATTAAAAAGTGTATTTAACTCTAAGTGCATTTACCGTTTACTTTCAAGTTACTAGAATTGAGACTCATTAAGAAACTTTTACTATTATTTTTTTTCTCAGTAGTCGTAAGTGTTATCTCAATTTACGATACTTAATGGACAGTGATAAAGTTCATAATTTGAATTTAATGAATTTTCAGAGAACCAGCTGAGGTAAAAGAGTAAGGCTTTAGGCAAAAGAAATGAAACCGCTTCAAAATCATATTTTTACTAGTTAAAAATTTTAAAATGGTTGTCTAGATAATATAATTTCAGTTATTTTTTTTTTCACTTCCCTAAATTAGTCTCTCTCTCTCTCTCTCTCTCTCTCTCTCTGTATATATATATATATATATATATATGTATATATATACCGTTACCATATTTTCAAAATTCGCACAGGCATCATTGTGGTTGGATTTGCGGTAAGGAAACCATTTCTGTAAGCTATAATCAATAATGAAATGCACCCGGGAAATAAAGCATAAAAAATGGACTAAAGCGCAATAGCAGAGTATCATCTAATAGACGAATCGAAGTTTTTTTTTGGCTTCATTCGGAGTAGCCACCACTGTCTCCTGATCTGATTAGAATTCTTGTGTGATCAACTGGATAAAGATGTCCGTTTTCAGCTGTCAACGAACACGGAAGACCTATAGAAGAGTTTTTAAAGTTAATGGAGTTACATACTTGGGGCTAAATGCCTCAAATGCAGTTCTTATCATGACTAAGGCTGGGCTCAATGGTGGATGTAAACTTTCTCAAAAATTCCGTATAAATAAAAACAATCTATTTTTTCCATACATAAACAATGTTATTTATTTTGATAACGAACTAAGAAATCTGATTTTGGATGGATGCAGTGACTTCTGAAATTTCTAAAAAACCAGAAATATGCTTATATATTTATGTATAGCCCAGTATATCTTCCTTTTTCTTTAAACCTTCCCTATATGCATAAATGACAACTTCTCTCATTTATACGGGTGATTTTTCTAAAATATTTGAGGTACTAAAGTTTATGCTAAATTGCGTTAATTTTGATGAAATAAAATTGGTTTTCAATGATTTTGATCACCACTACATTAGAACAAAGAGGAGCTGGTAATTGCATAATGTAGTTTTTAAGTTTAGGAAAAATTAAGTCATATCCTCTATATAGTTCGTATAGATCTAGATAATCTATATGTTTATTGAAAGTTTATTATATTTGTTAACGGCAAAGTATGAAACACCATCATTCCGTAGAATACCTAGGTATGTACATATATGGCAGTACTTTTACTTTCGTTACTTGTACCACCGCAACAAGTAAAAAGTACGTACTTTTACTTGTACTTCGTTACTTTTTAAATTTAGTACTTTTACTTGTACTTTCGTTACTTTTTTAGGGAAAAAGTACAAGTATTTGTAACGGAAATGTCGAATTAAATCGTTACTTTTTTCTAAAACTTGGTAACCTTTCTAAAAAAAAAATTAAATTAAAACGAAATGCTTATGTTCTTTTAATTTATAAAATTAATGCGCAATATATATGCAGCCACAGCTAACATCGTGTTTAAATACCTTGACCTTTTAAAATTGCCATTCCTGAAAGGGAAAAGACGGCTCTTTTGATCTTTTTTTGACTGCAACTATCATTGTGGGTAAAAAAAAAAAGACCAGGGATTTTAAATTTTCTAAAGCTGAAAACATCATGCTAATCACCAGCGACAGAAGAATTTATAGCATACATGAGTTCAAATGTCGAAACGAAATACATATCAATTTTGAATCGATATCCAATCGTAAAAAAATTATATATGAAATATAATACTGCAGTACCTTCTAGTGCTCCCGTGGAGAGCTTATTCAGCTTGGCTAGGCACGTTCTGAGGAATTCTCGCAGCAGACTGAGTGACACCACTTTCAAAATGCAATTATTTTGAAAATTAATAAAAATATTAATTAGCAAGTTATTTTCATTCATTTTCGAGTTTTATGCATTTATTTAATACATTTTAAATAAAAAATGTTGGATATTGTTATTACGTTTTTCAATTTTCTTNATATAATCCTCGCACACTCTTCCATGTTTTCAAAAAGTTTTCGCACAGGTATCATTGTGGTTAGATTTGAGGTAAGAAAACCATTTCTGTACGCTATAATCAATAATGAAATTCACCCGGGAAATAAAGCATAATAGCAGAGTACCATCTAATTGGTGAATCGAAGTTAAAGTTTTATTTTTGGTTTCAATCGGAGTAGCCACCACTGTCTCCTGATTTGATTAGAATTCCTGTATGATTAACTGGATAAAGATTTTAGTAGGCAGCTGCCAACAAACATGGGAGACCTACAGAAGGGTTTTTAAAGTTAATGGAGTCACCTACTTGGGTTAAATGCCTCAAATGCAGTTCTAATCACGACCAGGGCTGTGCTCATTGACTTATGTAAATTTCTTCGATTATTCTGTATAAATAAAAACAAAGAACCTATTTTGTCCTTACATTAACAATGTTGAAATTAAAATGAATTGAGAACGAAATTATAAAATCTAATTTTGGATCAATGCGGTGACATCTGAATTTTCTGAAAAATCAGGATTATGCTCAACCTTACGTATCTATAAATAGACCAGTATATCTTCTTTTTTCTTTAAACTCTCTCTATATGCATAGATGTCAACTTTTCTCATTTATACGAGTGATTTTTCTAAGGCATCTGAAATAGTAAAGTTTATGCTAAATTGCGTTGATTTTGATGAGATAAAATTGGTTTTAAATTATTTTGATCTCCTCTACATTTGAACAAAGAGGACCTGGTAATCGAGTAATGTAGTTTTTAGGTTTAAGAAAAATTAAACTATGTCCTCCTTATCGTTCGTGTCGGTGCAGAGCATCTCTATTTTTAGTAAAAATTTATCATATATCTTACCGGCAAAGTATGAAACACCAGCATTCCATAGAATACCTACGTATATATAATGCCTGGGATACTATATAATGCTATATAATACCAGGAATATATAATATGTGTTTATAGGCTAAGTTTAAAATATTAGAAATATTACATATTTTTCCTGTCATTATCTATATTGCAAAGGCATTCCACAGAATGACAAATTCTATTTCAGCTGTGTAAGGAAACAGATCCCGACGACATTATTACATAAATGACATACATTACCAATGTTATGCTAAAAAAATAATGAGAGTTCCAATTAAAAAAAATATTTAATATACATAAAGAAAATTGAAAGTTGTACAAAACAAAAATTTATGTTTTCGTTATAAAGGAAACCAAAATTTTCCTATAAGGAATTAAAATTAATCTATTTGTTGCCAGCAGCATGGTTGGCTTGTGTATCAGTTTGAATTACGTTTCGTTACATTTGAAAAGACTCGGAGATGTATTTCATACTTCGTAAGTTTATTTTTTTTTATTCCTAATTTTTTATTCTTAAGAATGCCTATGTAATATGAACAGTTTCATGCATCGCTGGCTAGTTTTAAACATTATAAAGATTGCGCTGATTTCAAACTTCCACTGCAGCATTTGATTATTTTTATATATAATAAACATATTCTGCCGCATCGATGAGTTTATAGTTTTTCGCGTGCGGACCCTAGTGGGTAGGCCGGGATTATTCAATGCCTTATATAAAATTATATGGAATTAAAAATTTTTTTCAAGTCGTCATAGAATTTTCCCTAAAATATGGAAGAAATAAAATGAAAATTATTGCCCGTTACAGCGTATTCTCATCACAGCTGGAGGATATTGAGGTCTAAGAAAAATTGGTGTCAGTTGAGAAAAGTTAGAAATTGTTTATGCATATTTTAACAAATTTTCTATTCTAGTATTTTGTGTGTGATAAAAATCATGTTCTAAATATGATTAGTAAAATNTTTAAAAGTAACGTTGCCATATATGGGTATATATAATGCTGGTCGTTTTTAGGCTAAGTTTAAAATATGAGAAATATTACACATTTTTCCTAGCATTATCTATATTGCCAAGGCATTCTTTAGAATGACAAATTCTATTTAGGCTTTGTGAGGAAAAAGATCCGATGACATTATTATATAAATGCCAAATTGAAAGTTGTACTAAACAAAATTTATGTCTTTCGTTATTAAGGAAACTAAAATTTTCGTATACGAAATTAAAATTACCCTACTTGTTACAAAGCAACATGGCTGGCTTCTGTAACAGTTTAAATTACGTTTCGGTGCATTTGAAAAGACTCGGAGATGTATTTCATACTTCACCAGTTTCCTTTTTTTTTATTCTTAGTTTTTTATTCTTAAGAATACCTATGAAATATGAATAGTTTCATACATTTTCGGCTAGTTTTAGACATTATAAAGAATGCTCTGATTTCAAACTGCCACTGCAGCATTTGATCATTTTTATATATAATAAACATATTCTGTCGCATCGATGAGTTTATAGTTTTTCGCGTGCGGACCCTAGTGGGTAGGCCGGGATTTATTCATTGCCTTATATAAAATTATATGGAATAAAAAAAAAATTCAAGTCATCATAGAATTTTCTCTAAAATATGGAAGAAATAAAATGGAAATTATTGCCCGTTACAGCGTATTCTCATCACAGCTGAGGATACTGAGGTCTAAGAAAAATTGGTGTCAGTTGAGAAAAGTTAGAAATTGTTGATGTATATTTTAACAAATTTTCTATTCTAGTATTTTTTTTGTGATAAAAATCATGTTCTAAGTATGATTTGTAAAAATGTGTTTATAACATGTACACCTCATAAGTTTTTGAATTTGATTTGTGGAAATGTGTTTCGAGCACATGTAAGCATCATAATTTAGCTTTACTGAAACATTTTTGTCAGAGAACAACTATTTTCCTACCAACATTTCTCTTTTTAAATGAATAGTAGTACGCAATATTAAAACTAAGCATTATTGTTTATTATTTTTCTAAAATATATTATCAGCAAATTATATTGCTTATTTTTTTTAAAAAGTGCACTAGGAAAAAGCAGAAATGTCTTTACTTGGTACATGATAGGGTAAAATGAAAGTGTCACTTCCTAAAAAACCACATCAGCATTCAAAATACCGTATGCTATATATTTCATTCAAGTCTTATTTATATCAGAAAAGGATTCCCCAGAATTTAGATATCAGTTTCAAACACTGCATCCTACATCCAGATTGCTTCTTTTATTATTCAATCTTTCAAAAAATACATGAATGCAATGTCAAAAGCATATGGATTCTATTTTAAATCACCAAGAAAAATGAATGTTTTTTGAAAGCCACTTCAATTTTCAATTCTTGAATGCATTCAAGAATAAATAAAGTAGCTGGAAAATTCAAAATGAAAAGTCTTATTTCGTTGAGACATCCGTCACTTATTGCAATGCATTTCTAGCCAGAAATCAATATGAATAAGTAAATATTTAATGCATAATTCTCTAAGGTTGTTTCAATAGAAATAAAAATTCATGTTGTAGAATTAATATTAAGACTGTAGTATCCGGCATTTTTTACTTGTTAATTTATTTTTCAGTTCAGTAAACGCAGAAGCGATTCGAGAGCTTGATCTATAGTAAAATAAACATCAAAATTTCAAAACGCTCTGAGATTTTTTAACATATTATCTTTTAGGATGAGTAATCACACATGAAATTCACTTTCTCAATTCCAAATCAAAATTAAGTTATAAGATGCAAAAGCGCTACAATTTTTACCTAGAATAAGTTACCTATTTCCATTAATCCCGCAAACAAATAACAAAGATGCAAAATAAAACTGCAATTCTTACTTAGAATTGATTACCGATTTCCATTAATCAAACAAAAATCTAAAATTTTTACCAAGGATAGGTTACCAATCTTCATGAATCTCGCTAACAAACAATGTTGGTTGTAAAATGTTGTTTCATTATAAAACAAATCTTAATTGGAAACTCTGATATTTCCGTTTAGGAAGCAAAACTAAAAGATTATGATATCCGACTCCATTCGGTAAAATTTATTTCGAAAATGGTCTTAACCCTTTTCTTACGGCTGGTACAATAAGTGGACCAGAATGGCTTCATCATGCTAAGTGCCGTAAGCAAACGGTTAATTGAAAATTCTATTTCATTTTTGGTAAGCAGTTATTTTTAAGAAGTAAGAAGTTAGAAAGAAGAAAGAAGCAGTAAGAAGTTATTTTTGGCAGGCAATCCTACTCCAGATGTCTTTCATTATCCCTCTGAATTCACCATTCGAATTTTTATTATCTAAACAAAACTGTACTCAGTGACATGTCAGCCCATGAAGGGTCAAGGCCTACTGTGTCTATTCCTAGTTTTCTTGATCTTGAACTCTAAAATGAAGACGCAGATGTCCCGGTTGGGTATTATGCAGAACGCGGAACCCCCAGTGTTTAGTCCCCAAGCATGCTTGGTACTCATTTTATAGACCAACTGAAGGAATGAAAGGCTTTAATATCTAATCAGCTCTAAATTCACCAGTTCCATTTTCCATATAAGGAAACCTATACTTATTTCCATCTTCAATGTTGAAAATAAATATCTATTCAAATCTTTGACTTGATTTTACAACTGGTATTGAACCACCGATCCAATTTTGAGTTTCTTACTATCCGTATTAACTCCATAATCTTACCAGGAAGCAAAAAACTTCCGGATCCAGCAGTGATCCAAACTAGCATCCGTAGAGGATGTTTTGACTGAGCTAACCAGCATTAGTGTTACATGGAAAGGAAAATCACGAATACCTGCCAAGGTCAGCCCAATGGCAATGGGATCCTAACGCATAACTCGTCTACCACTGAGGGTATTCTACGTCAGCGAGCTTGGAACAGATTTCGTAACAACTAGCCACCCCTGGATATCGAACCCGGGACACCTCAATCGCTGTATCCCCTGAGCCACCGTGGCTTTAAATCGCTAATTACAGAAACACATCTTCATTCAAATTCTCTATTTTGGAAATATATACCCATTTAAGTACTACAATTTTTTAAATTGCCTAGTTAGTTCTTCAATTATAGAAATATATAGCTCCTCATCTTTAATACATAGCCACACACCTCTTCCACTTTAAGTATCCACTAAACAAAATATTACTTATTCGTGCTCCATCAATTTTATTTTCCTTCCATTTGTATTAAACAAAAGTCTTTCCCGTGACGTTTTCTACTAGAAAACAATTTTATTACTTATACAAAATACTTCTCAACTTACGGAACTGTTTGAGAACAAGAATATTTGAAATGGAATTATATATTATAATAAAGATATCATCATACCTTTGGGGAATCGAAATACGAATTCATGTGCTTTGATGAAACTCTAGAATGAATGAATGTAAGTAAAACCAAATTTGAATATCTTAAGAAAAGTTCTTAATCAATAATGGATGAGATAAAATATACGCATGATGTTTACTAAACCATATTACAATTGAAACATAAATTATGTGAAAACCTTCACCAGTGAACTATTTCATATGCAATATGATTCCATCAAGTAAAGTATGAGCTAAATGAGGAATATTTATTATTGAAGAAAAGCTTGATTTCCATTTAGAATTGTTGCCAAAGTTAATTTTCTATGCTAAATACATCTTTCAATAATGCAGACATATCAACAAATCATGAAACCAAATTTTGTTGGTTTCACGAAATGAAAACACCTCCTGTTGATTCAACTATTATAATTGCAAATGAGTTCTGGGACAGCTCAAAAAATGCTACAGTAAGTTTCAACAACAGCGACCTTTGTTGAATGCTCAGGAATTGATAGTCGATCTTTACACAAATACTGCGTGGCTTTCCGTTCCATGTGGTAATTCAAAATGGTGGTTAGATTGGCAAAAGCAGTCCGTAATGAATACAGCATTGAAGATGTTATATTTTTGAAAAAGAAGATTTTCCTTTTCCCTTTTATGTTGAATATGTGTTACATAAAATGCTTATACGTACAAAATAAAAAAAATCAAAGTTTCTTTCTACGCTTTGGCATATAATCATAAAACTAAGCAGTGTCATACCCTCCAACTGCTACGGAATTTCCGTAGTTTCAGAAATCTTCTTTTCAGACGGTAGCAAAATTAATGTCTTAATATTTAAAAAAAATTAATTTTAGCGTAACTTGTCCACTATTACTTATAAAAGTGCAGGCCATATGGCTAGATTCTTAAGTTCTGATAAAAGTTTTATGAGAGATCCATTTGCTTTAAAAATTTCTACTTTGGTTCGCTACCACTAGAAAGAATTATTTTCAAAATCCTCATAAGTTGGAGGGTATGCAGTGTGTGCGGCTGATCCTTGAAATATGACGCAGTCAGGAGAGTCGGGTAGCCCCGCCCAGTGGGTATCCCCGCCCACTGTCAATTTCACATGAATAGAATATTTTTTCAAGTCAATGGGCTATCGGACATTAATTTCAAAGTTTCAAGTATTTATGCAGCTGTTAACATGGTAAACAATAGTTTTGAAAATATGTTGAGTAACAGTAGTCATGGAATTATGAAAAATTGGTTGAATGTTTCGATTAAGCTTCATTTTAATACTAAAAAATAATTTTTTCTATACATACAGCATTAAAGTATGTAGTCATAAGTCTAATTTGCACAAAGAAAGAAGTTTATATGTGAAAAATTGTTGGAGTAATTACAAATTTACAAAAAAAAATTGGATTTCGGGTAGCCCTGCTCACATGAATGTCGGGTATCACCGTCCAATTTTATTTTGTCGATAAATGTACGGTTGCAAAGATTATTATTTTATTGCTTCAAATTTGAATGTTATATGCATTTTTAACAACAAATATTGTTGTTATTAAATGATTGTTATTAAATGATAGAATTCACTAAAAGTATATAAATATGTAATAAATAAAATAATTTTGTGATAAAAATGATAAACGAGATTTATCTATTGTCAATACATTGGTCATTTTCATTTACACCTGAAAAAACAGTCAAAGAACATAATTTTTGTAACTGGATGGGGCCACCCCACACATTTTTCAAAGAACTGAAAAACATGTTTTTTTAAATTTCTATTTTTTTAAGTTAAACTATTCTTATTTTGGTATATTCTTTTTGCCTTATTTAATTAGATGATAAAACAATGGAAACATACAAAAATATTGATTATTACTCAATATTATACAGAAATATAAGCAATACTCCTTAAGTGGGCGGAGCTACACGACTCTCCCCTACTCCATAAGATCGTTGACAGATAGAATGTATATTATGTTCAGAATATCAGATGACAGATCACCCTTTGTTAGTTCAAGGCTGTCCAATATCTGCACGAGAAGAGCAGAATGGGTACCGCTTTTTTTTTTGCAAATTGGGAAGATCTTTTTGTAGCCCTTGAATACGTGGTCCAATTAAAATATTATGGGTCAATATTAAGATCAGATATCGGGCCTTGCTTTAATATAGAATATTGACTTCGAATTTCCTCATTTTAAAGTTATTTAACTAGCTATTATGTATACATATATAGTAAAACAAAGGGTCATATTGTGTACCCCTAATAAGCCTTTAATTCTTTCCTCTGGTAGGGTACACTATTATTCAGTAATATAATATGTGGTCCAATTAAAGCATTATGGATCAATAATAAGGTCAGATATCGGGCCTTGTGTTAATATCGAATATTGACTTCGAATTTCCTCATTTTAAAGTTATTTAACACACTATTATATATATAAAATAGTGACTTTTTAGACGACCACTAACACACCTGTCCAGTCTGAATACCTCTACCGAATTTGTTGTTCAATAATGTACTAGGGGATGTCCTACTATTGCAGTGGTGCGCAAGAGGTATGAGCCGAAATGAATAAAACGACAATTTTTCATAGGTATATCAGCTAAGCAAATAATGATTATAAAAAAAAATAATACATGCGTAGTTATAAAATCGATGAAATTTCTTTCCTACGTGCTGTTTCTTTCCTAACGTGCTAATCCTAATAAATGCTGTTTCATTATTCCATATTTTGAATTAGATTTTGTTTTGTTTCAAACTAAATTATGTATTTTTTAAATTCAAATTTCACTTTCAAATAAAATTTTCAATTTAAATTTGGCTAGGGTTTAAATTATGCTCAATAATCTACGTACGGTGTATAAGTATTTATGGAGCAGAGAGAACCACTCTAAAGAATCTACAGCCGAACAATATCAACAAAAAACAGTAAGAAATGCTACAGATAAGTGGCTCTCAAATAAAACAATAAAACAACGAAATCATCGAGATAGGGCAGCAATGCAGTCGACAGGCTTCTTCACGTAAGAGTTTGCAGTGAGCATTATTTTTACAGGGAAACCAAATATATATTTAGAATTTTGTACAGAGAAAAGTTTTATGAACTATTTATTCTGAACTTCAGTTTTCAAGAAGTATACGAAGGAAGACATAAGCAACGCATCCAATGAGCAAGTAAAGTGAGCTCTGGTTGCGAAGAATATATATATATATATATATATAAAGCT
>NC_092212.1:71269042-71299212 GCF_043381705.1 Parasteatoda tepidariorum
ATAAGATATATATATATTATAGTGAATGTTGATTCATTGAATGCCGAAGAAAAATTTTAATATTTTTGTTCTTAAAAAACTCGCCAAATAAATGATAAATATAGATGAATGGATTCTTCCGCATCATTTTTATAGAAATTCGATTTAGGACTTCATTACGCGTAATAAATTAAAAGTCTTTAGAATACTTTTTAAAAATTTAAATCTCCTTAGCAAATCCTTTCATTGATTGGCAAATCAAGAGCCGTGATACGCAGCCCTCTTCTTCCTTATCTTTAAAGTTTAAAACCAGCGCTTATCAATTATTCAGTGAAGTATCGCTGTTTACACAACTGAAAAGGGATCCAAGGAGAGCTGATAAACTCAAATGAATCCCAATTCATTCTCTATTTCATTAAAAAGACTATCGATTTTCAATGGAAACTGCCTCTAGCGACAATACGCAGTGAAGGCATCTTCATATTACTCTCATCTAGAAAAGCACTTTGATGTTTGATTTTAGCTGAAAGGAGCCAACTTGGCGAGCTTTACTTTCTTAGAATGTGAATTATTCATGAATCATTGAAATGTTTTATTTGAAAATGTGTGCATTAAGTGAATGAATCATGCATAATGAATTTTGAAGTTTTTCAAGTGCATTAACCTAGGGAGGTTTATCAACAAGTAGTTATTATTGATCGGAAAGCGTGTATAGTAGTTGAAAAGGAATATTAGTTAAGTAATTCGAAAACAAATATTAGTAGTTGTAAATAAATGTTATAAATTCAAAATAATTTAAATATTTGTAATATTTTGAACTAACTAAGTGTTTAAAATAAATCTGAAAGGCTGATAATGAAGAGAATGTACAATCAAAGTAAAAATGAATATTAAAAATTATTCAGTTCCAAGGTATAAACTATTTATGATCCTAACGTGCATATAGATTCTATTACTCAATATATATTACTTAATATATATTATATTTAGAAACAGTATTTTATTTTATTGAGATTGCTTCGAAATTTTTTTGTATACTTATTAAATTGTATAATAGTTCGAAAAATGAAAAAATCAACAAATTCATTTTTGACAAAGTTTCAAAATTGTTCATCAAACCCAAAACATTGCCCATCTGACTTTCTGACTTTGAACTACAGTTCTGAACTAAAAATATTCTTAGTTTAACTCAGCGAGAAAAACGTTGGAAACTATGCAACTAAACATTTTACAGAATATCAAATATTTTATTTTACGTTTTTTAAGAATTTTCAAGTTTACTTACACTTTTTGGTATAATTTTATGTCACTTTACTTTTGCATTTAAAGGTTGTAAAATATATGCAAACTAATAATACCATTTTGTTTCTTTTCGACGAACAATTAAATTTCAGCAATTCGTTGTCACATTTTCAGCAAATATGTCAGATGTCCTAAACCAGCAATGAAAAGAATAAAATAATAAGCACAAGAGAAAATAATTAAATGGAAAGTTTTGTAAAGTCATAAAATTATAGAAATTTTTAGTAATAAAAACACGGAAAATGATAAAATAGTAAAAACAAAACGTATGCAGTAAAATAAATAATAGAAACCATTGCTAAAACTATGCTTAATCTACATAAAAACAACATTTCTATTTTGAAACAATCTTTATTAATGAAAAGATAAAAAAAATCTCTTTATAATGATATTTTAAATTGGCTGGTTTGAAAAACGCTCATTATAATACGAGTTGATCGTTCGTACATTCAATTCTGAAAGACAACGTCGTTCATTACTTGTTTTTTGTGTAAAAATAAATAATGAAAACGCAATTAGTTTAAACTTAACCAATGTTTATAATTAATATTATGTTACAATTAATGCATAGAAAGTGGATAGGAATACTTATGGATATATACTCAGACATCGTTCAAAAATATTTAAAACAATGTTGTCCTTAATTTCATAAGGTTCAAGTTTTATTTGTATTTCGAAAAATTTTATTTTCAAATTCTTTACATTGTTTCAATATACTAAACAACGCAATTTTAAAGAAAAAAATATTTTAATAAATTTTCTTTGTAAAATAATAAATTGTTCAACCCATTAGATTTAAGGCTTTTTCAAAATTCTGTAAGTAATTAAAAACTGGTAATTAATTTTCCAATTTTTAATAATAAAGCAGTTTATTTTGAAAAGAAACATAAATAATCTAAAAGTAAATGCATGCATAAAATTTAATTTTTTACTCAAAAGTAACTCATTACTTAACTTAATTTATTAATTAAGCTCATAAATTTAGTACTTTTAAAGGCAGGCTATAGTTTAGTTACCGTAGAATATTATAATGACTTATTTAACATGACTTCAAAAGTTTTACAAAGACATTATTCGTAATTATATATACATATATATATATATATATATATATATATGTATTATATATATATNATCACAGTTTTAGAAAACTTTTCATTATGCTAGCTATAAAAAAATTATGCACGTATATATATATATATATATCTGTGTGTGTGCATTATGTAAAAACAATAAATATATGAATTTAATTATAAGATATTAAAATGAAATAGTGTTTTACTAGGCTTTTTATCTACTCATTATTTTATACTCTTTTTCTATTTTTTCCTTTATAAATTCTGAAGCAAAAATAATGGAGCCTTCAGAAAACGAATTAATATTTTCTTCATGTATGATCACCTAGTTCTAAATTAAATATCTTAGAAAATGTTTCGCAAAAAACATTGTTCTATAAGGTTTTCGTTAAAAGGGTAATGATTGACTTTCGGTTGTTAATTGGCAATAACCTATGGTCCTTGTTTGGAAACAATATATTTTTCGGTTTTAAATTTCATCCCAACAAAATTTTATTTTCTACTTTTTTGTAGCACACATTGTTTTTAATGCATTATGTGATAATTTCCTTAAAAAATAAAAAATAAACTACTCTAGAGTGAGTGATGTATAAGTTCATAAATGGTACAAGGATGGTGGTGATTTTTTTAATGCTACAAATTTATTTATTTCTTCCAAATTTTGTTTGACTATATAAGCATTCCACAGAAACTTCATCCAAGATTAAAGCATAATATCTATAATACGACTTATAACTTACAAACTTAATTAGGCAAATTTAATTACATAAATAGACGGATGGGGTCAACTTGGCCCATCTCGTTTTTTGTTTCTATGTAATTCAAAAAATGATTTATTGAAAATGTTGAATATTTTTGACATTTCATAATTTAATTCAATTTAGGTGCTTATTCAATCACTTATGTGTTAGCCTTATGGAAACGTGCATACATAACCTTATATCTAGAATAACGGTTGGGTTCAGAGTGGCCCCTATTATCCTATAACCTTAGGTAGTTTTCAGAATAAGATACCCTTTGATATACAAAAAATATTCCAGTTTCTTTAAAAAAAATTACAAGAGTATTTCATCGTATCTATATCAACAGAAAAGAAAACGCAACTATCTAGGAAATACACATAATTAGTAAGCCAATGTTCCTTTTAGTGACATATTTTCCTTAACCAAATCGAATGAAAAATACAGTTTTTAATTTTTATGTTCAAGTCTAATTTTTTTTAAATAATTAAAATTATATTTCAAGATTTTGGGCGTACAATTAATCTAAACAAAAATTATCTGGAAAAGCGTAATCTCTCCATTTCAGTTCTTCTAGGTATTCAGCAATATTCAGACTTTCTAGAGTTAATCTCTTTTCTGATGCAGTTTAAGCATATTATCGTGTAATCGAGTTTAAGAAGAAATATTTTATGTGATAATAGTTTAATTTTTTTTCTCGTGATATATACGTAAAATTCGTACACAGGTTCAAAGCTCTAAAATGCGCCAACAATTTAAACAATTGAACTTTTTATATTCCCGAAGCCACATAGTATGAAGCAGTGCCAATATTCATCACATTCCACGGTGGGCAGGATCTAAGGTTTCGTAGCCAAAATTAGCATTTGGATAAAATTTGTTTCAAAATTCGGGGGGTTTTATTTAGGGTTTTTATGTGCAGGTAAATTGAATTCATAGTTGAAATTTTGAAATACACTAAAAATACCAAAAAGCAAAACATAATGGCGGCTTAAATATGACGAGCAAGAAAAAAAAATATATATGTATATAGTACGTTTAAATAATTAAATATAGCAATGAAAGTATAATAATTTTCGTAGTTTTATACTAAAAAGGAAAAGCAAATTTTATTACCGACGTATTATTACAAAATAGCATGAATTAATTACAAAATAACGCGAAAACATGAAGAAAAAAAACATAATTTTTGCTTTTCGGTGTATTTTGTCCACTTTTGCAATATGGGCAAAATAGGGCAGGTTTTTTTGAAAGACGAAACATCAAAGAAGGCAACAAAAAAAAGTTTAGCTAATTACCTCGTGGAACTTTTTGGAGATAAGCTTCGAAAGTGATTCAAACATTGTAAAATGTCAAATGTTAAGATATAAACTATAAGTTTGTCAAGAGTATTAACTAATCCAGCAAATTGAAAAATTGTGCCATAATTTCAGCCTAATTACTCTGATAAAAATATAACAGAAAGTTGAAATTCTTATAGATATTTCTGAAATATAAATTTAAAAGTTACACTTAATAAAATTTTTTTAGCATATTTTTCACTACATTGTACTCTCGTCGGTCCAAATAGTAAATTGTAATATTTGGAATGACTATGAATGCTTAATTTGGGCGATATTAAAACTGCCTACACATATTTTAGTTGAAAATTTAACTTTGACCTTTGTCCAAAGATCATGGTTCACGTTTTAACTTTTATAAAGTGACATTAAACTTGAAAAATTGGAAAGATTAATAAATTCCTGATACTACGCTTTACCAAACAGTTCCAATTGCCATTTTGTTTAGTTAAAACATCTTAACTTAAACATTTATAAATTAACTTTAAGATATTCAAAACTAGAAGCAATTTATCAATGAAAGTTCATATCTATTAGTTCTTCGGTTTTCTTTTAAAATAAAAACCGAGCTAAAACTTTCAATATTGCTTTTAGCATTAAATATAATCTCCCTGTTAGATAAAAAGTGTTTTATCATAACACAAAGTTACATTTACCCGCCAAAAACTTCCTAATTCCAAAAGCAGCCTTGGGCATATTTGACGCCAAGCAGCTTAACGCAATTAATATTAAAAGCACAGTGGCTGGAATTGCCCTTGTTCAGATCAATTGTATACTTTCTGCTTAGCCAATATTTCGATTCTACTCAGGATTTCTTTTTGAAAATTCCACTAATTAGTTGAGGGGGAGTGCTTGATAAACGAAATGAAAAGTTTACGCTCCAGAAATCGAAAATTCAATTAGTTTGTTTCTCTCAGTGGATGAACAAATATAGGCCCCTCATTCTTCAATTTGATGTTCTTTCCATTTTGGGCTTTCAATTTGCAATTGCTTGATGGTTACCGGCTATTTTGATTTGATTGGTTTGCTTCTATTTATTAGCACTAAAACGTTCATTCGTTTAGTAAAATCTCAAATCAATCTGAAAAAAAATTAAATATGAAATCACTGGACGTGATTTTAAAGTTGGAATGTGATTCCATGTACGTTCGTCATAAAAAGAAAATATTCGATTTGTATCTTATATGGCGCATTTCGGATAATAAATCAAACATGTTTTTAATTAAACTTTAAATTAATTAAATGATTTTGAACGCTGATTCTAGATATTCGTTACTGATAAGATATTCAAAGTGTATGTGATATAACTCATATCTAATGTTTAGTTTATGAATCTTTTTATAGATGCCTTTAATTTTGAAGAATATTTCATATTTCTTTTTCAAATAAACATAAAATATAAATTTTTTATGGGATATAATATGTTACATAATAAATTTGTATATCTTTTACTAGTTATAAATATTATTATATGTAATACCATGTTTAAGACTTATTACTTCTTTACTGTACATAGTAGCAAATAGAAATATTTTTATACCACAAATCGATATTATAGATATACAATACTTGTATTTTATTTCATTACCGGGGTTAAACAGTTTACCCAATTCTGAATACACAAATATCAATGTTCAATCCCGTAACCTTGTAATTTTGAACTCAATTCAGAAAGTCAGGAAACTCCTGTATCAAGCATTTTGACAAACTAACCTTGATGGAGGACTTCTTGATGAAACTATTCAGAATTTGCATTAGATGGAGAAAAATTCCTTAATTTTTTACAGTGTACCTTGCGTTTGTTAGCTTATTTCAGAATGGATGCGTAATTTAGTTACATGGGGGAACACAATGTGCATGGCAATATTATATTGATAATTACAAAGAAAATCTTCCGATACTTCGGAATATAAAAATAGTGAAATTTTTTCCCCATGCCAATTGCATGCAACATTCAATAAGAAAGTTATGAGAATTATTTATAATTGCATTTGATTGCCAATCAAAATAAATATCCATTTTAATAACGAAAGAAGTATAGGTCCCCCCATCGCAAGATTGCTTGTAGAATGAAGCAAACCAATAGAGTTTTAACCCGACCATGGCGTACTACTATGATTCCAGCTACCTAAGGGGGGAAATAACAATAGAAAACAGTGATAAATTGAAAAAATACACTTTATTTGGCGTGTTGTGGAAAAGAAATGAATAAAAAACTTATTTAAATAACTTTCTATCATATTATACCAAAGAATCAAGTTGATATGCCAATGTGGAATTTTTGCCAAAAGAAATACCCTCATATATGGAGAGCTTTAGCTATCCCCACCTATGAAAAAGGGAACTCCCGTCAGCTTATTTTGAATGAAAAATAATACAATATCTTTTTTAAGTATTTATTTTCTTGTATCTGTCGAATTTTTGTTTGTTGTTTTATATTTTCTAAATATCTGTTTTATAATTTTATTTCAGAGACAGAATAAAAAAATAATTGTACGCAATGAATAAACTTTAATTTATAAAAAATTAAATCAGACCTTGATTCTGGACTTAAATCTTACATTTTTTCATTAATTATTCATTATTTCATTCAATAACAGTTCTCGTCTAGACCATAAAAATTAATTTACATCCTTATGAGCCATGTATGATATGCTTCTGTCAATAAGTAGTATTTGACAACTTATCTCTAAATTCAATCATAATTTATTTAAATAGGAAAACACGAATTAGATAGTGAATCATTCAATAACAATCATTAGATATTACAAAAATAAATAAATAAGTGTAAAGACAAGCAAATGCATTCGAAGAAAGAAACTAATTTTCACTTATTCCATTTGCATGTAGTCTTAAAAAAAATGAGATCTATCCAAATTACATTTGATTATAACACTCTAAACAATTTTAAAAAATCTGAACACCAACAATGGTAGCAATTAAATTACACTCCAAAGTAGTGTTTTACAAACTGTTCCAATACACCAAAACCGATGATAGTTTCGAGTGTAATGAAACACCTAGAATATTATTTTATACCACTTACCGTAAAGTAGCCGCCATGTTTGTAGTTCAGTAAGACTAAGAAATATAAATACAGACATGCGAATCAGTAAAGTTACTTTCACGATACAATATAGAGCAATATACATAAATTTAGGATGAATACATATAATATTTCTTAAAATAAAGTTAGTTTGTTAATTAAACATACATACAGCACATGCTGAAGTTACTTTTACGATACAATATAGAGCAATATACATAAATTTAGGATGCATACATATAATATTTCTTAAAATAAAGTTAGTTTGTTAATCAAACATACATACAGCACATGCTGAATATTAATATGTATTCAAACTAAACCGAAGTAAATAGAAGTTAAATGTTGCAAAATTATTTTATAGAATAGACAGATTTATGTAAATCTTATACGAACGTAAATATCTTTTTTATAGAATTTAAACATACGTGCTATTCATACAAACTAAAAGCATACATGTAATTTATAACAGTTTATATGAGTAGTTTGTCAAACAAATCCGACAAAATGTTTGAAATTACCAAATTCGACCACAAATAGTATTCTTTATCAATTAGTAAAGGATGTTGAAACTTTCTTAGTATGACCACTTTGTCAATTCAATCCGACAAGAATACATTTACTATTAGTACACTTCTTGCAAACAAACTGGCATCTTGTCAGCCGTATTGTCAATAGCTTGAAATCGCACAATTAGCAGCCTTTAAACTGACATTAATAGTTCAAAGGGATTTGTTTATCTTTTATAATAAGCCCAAACATCATTTCAAAAAATAGTTTAGTTAACAAGTTTAAATATTATCGAATTATTCCCCAAAAATTACAAGCTCCTAAAAACACAACCTTTTTCATCTACGGGCAACGGATTGGTGAAAATTTTATCAATTATTGGTGTAAAGACTTAACTACATCCCTTAAAGTGTGTAAGATTACTCGATTTACTATTAATTTAAAGTAAAAAATCAATTACAGAATTTTTAAAGTTGTTTGATTCCAAATTCGGAAAGGTATCATACCACAGCTTTTAAAATGAAGAAAAGGGGGAAAAATTCTAATAAAAGAAAAGTTTTCAATGCAATCAATAAGACCCTATCCAATATCAGGTTATCATTTACTACAATATAGCTTTTTTTATTCAATTTTACTTTTATAAAACGTTTTAATGTAGTTTTTGCATTATTTTAAATATCAACTTTATAAGTTTATTTCAAAGACCAAAATTGAGAGAAAAATATATACACATCGAAAAAAATATATATATAAAAAGAAACTAAGGTTTAAAATTCTTCAGTCTAGTTAGTAATTTGTTTGATTCTGAAGTCTTTATTTGATAATAATTACAAATTTGTTTAATTCTAAGAATAAGTCAAATTCTGCTTCTTTTTAATATTAGTAATATCTCAAAGATTTATAGCCAATTTTCTTAACGTATTTTCTATAATAGTGAATATAATATAATAAAGAAAATTAGTCAAGATCATGAACATTAATTTACATGCATTGAAAAAAAACATGAAATGCTTTCTTCAATAGGTAGTATTTGGCAGCTTATCTCTGAATTCAAACATAATTTATTTAAATAGGGCACCGCAATTTGCATACTGAGTCATCCAGTAATAATGAACAGACACTACAAAAAATAAATAAACAAAAAATGAAGACTAACAAATACATTCGGAGAAAGAAACTAATTTTAACTTATTCCATTTGCATGTCGTATTTAATAAGATAATAAAATGAGATCCATCCAAATTACATTTGATTACAAGCAAAAGGGGAAAAAAATTCTAATGAAAGAAAAGTTTCAATACACAAAAGAAAGAAGCAATGCAATATCACTTTTATTTGTTTGCTTTTCTGTGGTTCTAAAACGCTTCAATTTAGTTTTTGTGCCATTTTTTAAACCGAGTGGCGAAGTTATTTCCTCTTTTCTGTTAATGGCACTGGGCTCTCTCCCGGGTGATTGAAAAAATGAACATTATTTCCAACGAGTAAATTGATCGAAAACGAATACAATATTTCTTTTTTTTTTCATGGAAGTTTCTAGAAACATTGCGAATACATGAGAAGTGCCTTAAGCTATTTGCCTTCTTTTTGAAATTGCATTTGATTTAGGTTAATTTTTGAACAGCCTGTTGGAAAAAGCCCCTGTTTTATAATTTCATTGAAATATTTGACAAAACGTACTCCCTAAGTTTCAATACCTCGTGGAATTCGTTCTTGAATTTAAATAAATAAATAAATGCATATGAAGGAAAATGAATTATCTTTGCAAAATATATTTTGTTAAATAAATAAGGAATTTGTAGCTAGAGCTTTCACAGCTTAGTTAAGATAATTAAGTTTTGAACACTTAATTCAAAATTATTTTTGTACACTCACGGATTTGTCTTATTTTCCTGTGTTAAAAATATGAAGATAAATTTATACTTGGTAAGATAATGTTTATATTAAAGTATAAGTAAAAGTTATATGAAAGTTACAAATTTTTATTTTTATTTTAGAGGTTCTAAAGTTTTTAATTTTTTATTTTTTCAAAAGTGATTAGTTTTTGACCCATTTTTATACCGAGAAACGAAGTTATTTCCCTTTTTCTGTTGATGACACTGGGTTCTTTCACAGGTGATTGAAAAATTTAACATTATTTTCAACGAGTAAATTGATGGAAAACGAATACATTTTTTTTCATGAAAGTTTCGATAAACATTGCGATTACATGAGATGTGCCTTAAGCTAGAAGTCTTCCTTTAAAAATTGATTTTGGTTAATTTCTGAACAGTATGATAAGAATATTCAAGAGGCTTTTTTGAAAGTTTATTAAAATATCGGACAAAATGTACTCCCTAAATTTTAATACCTCGTGGAATTCTTTCTTAATTCTAAAAAAAATAGATAAATACACAAGAACAAAAGAAATAAGCTTTGCAAAATACCTTTTGCTAAATAAATATTGAATTTACACCAAAAGTTTAGTTAAGATACAGTTTAGTTAAGATAAGTATATTTTGGACATTTTTTTTCAAATACAGTGAACATCTTGGGGGCAAGCACTCTCTGTTGCACAAAAAATATTCGTTAATAGAGGTTAGTCGTTCTTGGGGGCAACCTTCATTGAGTAAAAAATTTTATCGAAGGAACGTGATTTTATGCTTGCAATTTTAATTTTACTCAGTGTCATTTTCTTGAACGAAAATGCCACTTGTGTTAGCGTCATGAAAACCAGATCGATGAATAAAATTTAGCGCCAATAAAAAGGACCTTTACTGATATAATTATCTCTAAAAGCAAAATTACCAATTATGAATGACAGAACTCTCTTAAATAAATAAAATTATGCTTTTCATTTAACTTTGTATTTAGTTTTATGTGAAGAAAATGAGCTAGTTTGAAGAAATGGAGAAAAAGTTTTGTTAGCTTAAAATGCGTAGTATTTTCTAAACTGACTTCTAAACAAGATTATAAGTAATTAGGTAATAATTTCGACAATATTGTAAAACATTTATTCTTTTTAATAAGTCATCAGAAATAAAAGTAATTTATAAACAAGTCATTAAGTCATTTAATTATCAATTAGCCAATTAAATACATCGTGATAGCTTGTGAAATTGCGTATTTTTTTCAAGCGAATCAATTGTGTCAACCGTTTGCATGCCAAGGTTCCGAAAATCGAACATGCATTTTAAGTTAGAACTTAGAGATCAAGTAATATTTCTTCAGCCATTTAAAATTTACAATATGAAGTATTTTTTGCATCTAGTTTGATTCCATTTTCATAATTGTGAAATTTTTATAAAAATTTTGATGAGAATTGATAAGATTCTTAAGAATTTTCCTCTTATTTTTAATATAATTTACCATACATTTAATATTTATAAGATGACTCCCGTGATTACGAACTTGTAAAAGGGCAATATAAAAAATCTGTTAGAGGAATCAAATTCAAATTTTTCTATTAAAATTTCAAATATTGACTAAGGACCGCTTGTTTCTTTTATGGAGCATAGTAATTTTAATAATTCTATTTTTAATTATTATACGACTGAGTTATGTTTCGAGCATGTAATTCCTTTGCTTTATGACGGTTATTCCGGAAAAGTAAGGGGGTCTTAAATTGAAAAGTAGTCCATGTTTAATTTAGGTGTCTAATAAGTGGCACAGATTATCACTATCCCTACTGCAAAGTGTTTATTCATTCATTGTCGATACATTTCTTTTTTGTTCAAACTCTTACTATTGAAAAAGAAATTCTTTCTGATAGGGTCATGGCATTCAGAAGATGTTATACTTTGTTCCTGTACTCTTTGTCAATGGTATTTCTTTTCAATGCGTTCCCGACAATGACATTCAATAGATTCCTTCGATTGACATTTTTTCCTCCTTTGTTTCTTGGGATTTATATTATATTCAAAATGCAACTCTTGTAAATGAATGATTTAAAGAATATTGAGCACTTTTTTCAATGTTAAAGAAAATTGAGCATTTTTCATAGTATTCAGTAGATTCCATCAATTCATAGCTTTTCCTCCCTCATTCTTGTGATTTATAATAAATTTAAGATGCAATTGTTGTCACCGATTGTGTTAAAGAATATCGAGTATTTTTTCAATGTTAGAGAATATTGAGCACCTTTTTTTCAATGTGTTCCCAACAATGCTTTTCAATAGATTCCTTCGATTGATAGTTTTTCCTTTCTCACTCTTGTGATTTATATTAAATTTAAGATGCAATTGTTGTCACCAATTGTGTTAAAGAATATCAAGAATTTTTTCAATGTTAAAGAATATTGAGCACCTTTATTTCAAAGCGTTTTTAACAATGTTATTCAATAAATTCCTTCGATTGATAGTTTTTCCTTTCTCACCCTTGTGATTTATTATAAATTTAAGATGCAATTATTGTCACCGATTGTGTTAAAGAATATTAAATATTTTTTCAATGTTGAAGAATATTGAGCACCTTTTTTTCAATGTGTTCCCAACAATGCTATTCAATAGATTCCTTCGATTAATAGTTTTTCCTTTCTCACCTTTGTGATTTATAATAAATTTAAGATGCAATTTTTGTCACCGATTGCGTTAAAGAATATCGAGAATTTTTTCAATGTTAAAGAATATTGAGCACCTCTTTTTCATTGTGTTCCCAGCAATGCTATTCAACAGATTCCTTCGATTGATAGTTTGTCCTTTCTTATTCTTGTGATTTACATTATATTTAAGATGCAATTGTTGTCACCGAATGAGTAAAAGAATATCAAGAATTTTTTTTCAATGTTAAAGAATATTGAGCACCTTTTTTTCCATGCGTTTCCAACAATGGTATTCAACAGATTCCTGCGAATGATAATTTTTCCTTCCTCATTCTTGTGATTTATTTTATATTTAAGATATATGTTGTTACCGAATGATTTAAAGAATATTGAGCATTTTTTTTCAATGTGTTCTCAACAGGAGTATTCAATAGATTCCTTAGATTGATAGTTTGTCCTTCCTCATTCTCGTGATTTATATTAAATTTAAGATACAACTGTTGTTACTGAGTTAAAGAATAATCAGCATTTTTTAATCAGTCGCTTTTGCTTGCTTTTAGCAACATTTCCTTTCAGAGCCTGTTATTTTGTCCCATGTCCGCGCAGTTGTGGATTTTATTTTATTTTATAATCGTCGTTGAACAGCCGACCCAATTTTAAGTTTACGATTACCTCTGTTCAACACCGTGGTCTTGTAATTTTGAACCCAATCCAAAAGATTAGGGAATACCTGCAGCAGATATTATTAAAAGTTTGCCTTTGTGGTAGACTTTTTGATGGAACTAACACGCACTTGCGTTGCATGGTGGGGAAAACCTCCTATGGTTAGTCTGATTGGTTTTTTTTTAGCAAGCAAACTTACCGAAACCTTAATAATGTATTAAATCAGCGGAATTTTTTTGTACAAATTGAACCAAAGTATAGTTTTTATAAGTTATAGAAATACGATTTTGAGGTTCAACTATCTCATCCCTTAGGTTAAATAGCACGAAATGGGATGCTACACTGTGAAAAATTCCGAATCAAATTATGGATGCATCATCAGCAAAATCTATTTTTCCGTAAAATCCTTTTTTTTTTCGTAAAATATTATACCATAATTGTAATTTTTACAGCAATGATAAACTAATTAGAGGGAATCACTGATTTTGCTGTAATTACAACTGTACAAACTACGGTACATCAGATTTTTGTTTCGTAAAATATTCCGGAAAAAATATATTTTACAATAAAAGTACAGGCACTTTTTACCGAAATTTGATCCGGATTTTTTTTGGCAGTATATAATTTAACAAGTTTCGAAATTTCCAATTGTGTATTTTACTGTTTCTAATTCCGTTTGTTAAAACACGCAATGATTCGAGATATCGAAACACATAATAATTTTTATTGTCAGAAAAATATTTATAATTTTATATAATAAATATATTCTTATCTTTTTTTCAAATTTAAGGTATGTAGGAAGACAGTTACAATCACAGGAGTTACATTTCTTTACACATGTATTGGATAATTCTCATTCCAAATTCTAACGTAACATATGTTCCAAAAACATTTTATCCACTTTGAGTTTTAAAAGTATATTCAAAATTCAGAGAATTTTTTGGAACTTTGATGCTTAAATAAACTCCACTTTCTACCTTGTTAACTTATCTATCGATTTTATATTTCAGAATATCGCGTTTCAATCCTACAAAAATGAATGTCATATATCATTTTTTAGTAATTTGCATATGTTCGAAGACTGCAACTGTGTCTCCCCTTACGCTTTGGAAAAGTTCCAAATTTCGGATTCCAGAAAAGGAAATAATGAAAATTCTTTCATCTTTTTTTAATGCATTTTTCTGAGCATGTTATTTCATTTGCTCTATGAATCTTATTAATTATTTTTGTTTTGATTGAATTTACTCGATCCACAAAAATGAATTTAAAATTAATGAAACGTCTTAATAATCAAGTTCTAAAATATATTTTGTTTAATGTAATGCAATACATTTTGATACAGTTCGATGTTAATGTGATACTTTAGTTTATAAATCCAATTATTTGTTACCAGTTCAGTATTTCATACGTAATATTTAATTAACAAATTATACAATCATTTTTTTAATTTTTTTTCACCTTGATACATACTGAAACGCTCCCATTTGAAAAAACCCTCGTCTTTTTTCAACGGAATTAAGGAAATCGTTCATCGTTATGCCTTAAAAGCTTACATTCAACATTAAATATAAAGCTTACATTCTATATATATATATACATATATATATAAGAAATTCTTTGTTTTTTTATGAATCTATTTTTTAAGAACTTTTTTATTAATTTTAAAATCAAAGATAATTCGTATTTTTCCTCGCTTTCTTCTTTGTTTAAAGTTTTCTAATAGTCTCTAAACTGGGTAATAGTTGAAATTGAAAGAAAATTATATGACGTATTTGGGTATAATACGACTAAGGAGTTTATGTGTTTCGCCAAAGAAAGGCGAAACACCCGCTCTTTTATGTAAAATACTTTTTTTTTCTTAAATATCTGACCTCAACTAGATCTGTCTTTCAGATCTGTTCTAGATCTGCTCTAAGTTCTTCTAGACCTGTTCTAGAAAGTATATATCTGTTTTATTTTTCTTATTTCACAATTTCTTTAATTTTTTCACAATTTATTTTTTAACTGTTTAATTTCATTCAGAAATACAATTATTAAAATTAATTGAATTTGCTCCACGTTTTGGCAAATGCCCATTAATTCTATCCAAACAATATGCAGAAAAACTTGAAAATGAGTTTTATATATTATTACGTAGTTAATATTTTACTTATTAATTATTCATGTTAAAAGACCCTTTAGCTATGGAGCTTTCAATTAGTGTTATTCTAAAACATTTTTTTCAAATAAAAATACATCTTTGAATACAGCTTAAATGTAATTGCATTCATTAAAATCTGCTTAATTTTTTCAATTTCTTTGGCGATTTTTTTTTTAAATAGCGCGTTTTTTCCTGGCGAGATTTTTCAGAAACCCATTGTTTTCACACTCTAGAAAAAGTAACGGACAGTAATTGCAGTTTTTATCTAATAAACGTTTTTTTGTCAAAAAAAAGTAATAATAAATTTAGAAAAAAAAGAACTTTTCTTCCGGTAAACGTCGTTTAATCTTCTGTAAAAAGCGTATTGAAAAAATGAAATTCCCGCAAATACTTTATGCCCATTAAAATTACTTTTTTGCATAAAATGTTTATTTTTTCGCCAATGTTTCTTTGCCAAACGCCTTTTTACGCAGTTTTTCATCTTTAATGTAGTGCGTCATTGTTTTCTTAATGCTATAGCAACAAAGCTTTATTTAGCTTAATGTTCTTTTCTTTCTAAGCTTTTTAAGTTAAGAAACAAAAGGCTTTATTTTCATGATTTTTTTTACTAGAGCGGCTTTTCAAACCATTTTTATTTAGATAAACTTCTTTATACTTAGCTATTTATTTTTATTAAGAAAATAATTCCCGTATTCTTCTGTTTTTGCAATTTCACAAAAATTTAATGAAACCTTATTTCTATTTGAGCTTTATTTTTATAAGTGAACACAATTTTTTATTTCTCAATTCGAAAGAAATACAATTACTTTTAAATCCACACATTCAAACGTGTTTTTTGTTTAAGAACTGAAAAGAAAACCACATTTGGAGTTTATTTTGTTGGTTAAAAAAGACTTTTATTTTTACGCGAGGTTTAAAAAAATTAAAATATATAAATAAATGTTTTTACAAGGATGCAGAATTTTTTTTTCATTACGTTTACTTTCTGATTTTTTTCTGGTCAGTACCTCTAAGCTCGAGTAAATAATAGACTTTTTAAGTAATTAACACTTCTTGATCTAAAGCCCAAAAAGGAAAGATTTTTTGTAAACAATAAAATTAACAGCATAATGCTAATTAGTGGTAGAACGTTTTATGTGTGTATTATATACAGCATTAAATTTATAAAGAATATTTCACGAGATTAATTAGCAGTTGGTAAAATCAATTCTTTTTTCTAATAAAATATACATCCGACTAATTACTTCTGAAGTTGTATTTTTAAGTTGTATTCAATTTTCAAATTTTGATACTGTTATACGTTGTAAAAAAAATCTTAAATATATTAATAAACACAAAATTAGGATTGCGTGAATTTATTTTAGGCATCCGCAATTTTTTATAGTGTGCAAATTTGCAGAAATAGTATGTCTTCAAATCTGAAATTTGAATAATGAAAAAAAAAATATTTTGGAACTTAAAATCTTTATTGTAAATTAAAATTTATGATTTTTTATATAATTTGGAAAAAATTAAAGTAAATATATATTTTTAAAAAAGGTAAAAAAACATTTTTTTTATATTTTTATTTATTTTTTTACAATTTTCACAAACCAGCTCTAAGCATCTGTAAAATAACAAATTTCTTACGTTTGCTGAAGCTTTTAAGAAAAAAACGATGAGATTTTTGATGCGTTTTTGCCATCTTACTCACCGTCATCGACATCCAGCTGGTCAGGGCAGTAAACAAACGTAATAATATAAGTAAGGCCACAAGAGGACAAATTATTGGTTAAAAAGTAGAAGTTTTTTTGAAGTCTGAAAAGCTGAGTCAAGTATTATTATACAAAGCTGAGTCAAGTATTATTATATTTTTCTTTATGTTTTATTCAGTATAATATAATAATAAAATTGGTGTAAAGAAGTTAACTTATTCGAATAAATGCGTTTATGGGACAGAATTTTTTTTATATTATTATTTTTTATATTATTTAATTATATTATTAAAAATTTCAAAATCTAATGGCTTGTAAATAAATAATATCTTTTGTTAGGCTTAAAACAACAAAATGAGATATTAATTACAATACAAATATTTAAAATAAATACAAAATTTTATAATGTTTAGATAATTGGAACTGAACTATTTCAGGTGTCTACGCTGAAGCTACAAAAACACGTATAAGTTTATTTAATTTTAAAAAATATATTAAATATTTTTTTTCCTTCTAAATGAATGCAGCTGACCATAAAATTAATAGCAGATCAATATCATCTAATATAATTCTGTCATTAAATTACGCGCATTATACACTAAGGTGCATAGTACATTTTTGTATAATTATATTTATGTACAGTGGTCTTTAAATAACCCCACTGAATAACTTTTGATCTAATAATCAGATCTTTGCGTTCTATGACTCATTCTTAATGGCTCTAAAGGGTGACCTCAAGTAGATTAATTAATAAGTGCAGACGATATTTTAAAGTAAAAAATCCTACACAAAAACGTACTTTCTCTGAATAAACGTTTCTTTTTTGATGAATTCAGATTTCTTACCTCCAAAATATAGGGCTGAACTCCAATCTGGGAAATATGGTCCAAATTCTATATCTGTCTTGGAAATATGGGAGCGTTCCAAAGTCTCAATCCCTTAATGTTTATTTTAATTTTTGCGTATTTGGCAACATCTCGAGAACTTTTTAGTATTTAATAATGGTCGAAGTGTTTTTCGAAATGTCGGGAATAAAATGTTTTGCATATTTTAACGAATATGATTTTAGAAGGTAAACAACGAAATTTAAGCAAAATCGGCTGAAAAATTCCTTGGAAATTGAATTTCAAAAGAGTCAGTTATTTAAAATTCGATTTTTCCGGAATTACCGATTTTACAAAGCAAATTTTGCATTTTGTTTTATAAAATAATGTTCTTTAAAATTATGTAAAAAATTGCATACTTAACTATTTAAAATATTTTCACCCATTACATAATAAAATAGTAAAAAAATATAAATATTTCTAAAAGTTATTTTTTACATGGATTTATCTTTGGATAAACGAATTTTATAATTGTGTACAAACAGTTTACATTTCGCCTGAAAAGTTCTCGAGATATTGTGAAGTACGCAAAAAGTAAATTTAGCATCAAGGCGTCCATGTTTAAAAGTGCTCTCCCGACCAAACTATTTCCCTGATTGCGATTATCCCTGTATTTTGGGGGTCGGGAATGCAAATCCGTCAAAACAAGATATGTTTATTCAGAGAAAGTACGTTTTTGTATCTAATTTCGTAACTTTAAATATCGTCTGCAGTTATTAATTAGTATATCTGAGGTCATCCGCTCGAGCTATTAAGATTGAGTTCTAGAACATGAAGAGCCAATCATTAGATCAAAAATATATCAGAGTGGTCCATTTTTTTGTGTACTATACATGACATGTAAATTTACATTATATTAATAGTACATTTGTACATTTCTAGTTGTGGTAGTTACTAAATCTTTAATGTAACCTGATTAGTTACTTCAACTTAAATTTCTTGCAAGTTTATCATTGCCTTACATTTTGCTGTTATTTAACTTCAAAATTATTCATGGAACCAATGCAATCGCAGTTTAGACTAAAAGCGCGGAGATGATCTGTAAAAATTAAGAGAATGAGCAAAATTACAACGTTCAAATTTGTGTTATTTTCGCAATTTAAGAACTATGCAAACAAATCAGTTTCTATTTAAATCCCATTTAGGTAAAAATAAAGTAGAGAGAATGTGAATAAAATATGCAGATGAAAGAATGCTAGAACTAAAAATAAAGCTTAAATTGTGCCAAAATGCAAATCATAAAATTTTTAGTAAAGAATAAAAATGTTTTTTTTTAAAAAAACGATAAATGGTTATTCTTTTATATTTCTTCTCTTATTCAAAGCACTTAAACTTTGAATTCGGCTAAAAATATAAATAAAGAATTGTGAGCAGATGATATTTTTTATAATAATGTATGCAACAGACAGGATTGATTTCATAGAAAACGATTGTTGTATTCATAGAAAACGATATTCTTAAGCGAATTCAAATTTTCTAACAAATGATTGATTATAGTAATTAACTTTGCAGACGACTTTTGTAATGTAGTATCTTTTAAAAGTTCGATTTTTTCTTCTGGAACTTAAGAATTTTTATTGTTTCACACATTATTGAGGCTGTCTTTAATAATTTAAATTCCTTTATTAATTGTTCAGTCGTAAAATCTGCCAATGACCTTAGCAGAGATAACTCTTGTTAATTTCTGGCTATCGTCTCTGTAACATGTTTTGTAATTACTGTTAACAGGTTTTCTGTTTTCGTTACAATATATAACAATAACCAGGAGTGCTTTTTAAAAAAATTGGTTTTAATAATTTAGTGTATTTGCTTCAAAATTAATTAGATTTTTAAGTGTATTTTCATATTTAGTTACAAGCATATATATAAATCCTGTTCCATCAAATAAGAATACATATACATTCCACTCGGTAAATTAAAGCTATACTGATTACGTTCTTGGTTAATTTATGCAATACGTATATATAAATAAATGTTCGAAACATAAAAACGTTGTTTTATAATTTCCTACTATCGTTTGTGCTATGTGATTTACTAAACGATCTTTTGTTAGTTATTACATTTAAGGATATTGGTGATTACTTTTCAACAATGATTACCTAATGATAATGAACTCGTCAATTTTGAATTCTATGGTAAATCAGTTATGGTAGGCAACAGGCAAGGAATTTTATGCTTAATAATTAAACATATAATCAATTTTTAATTTCCATCAAGTAATCAAAAATCATTTATATGTGTTATACTTGATTATTTAAATTATTTTTGATTTAATATACTTCGATTATTTATATAATCTGTATAAATTAATAGATATTATGAAATAATTAATAACTTTATATGTAACATAGAGTTGCATACTATTCATTATATTATTAATAAATTTGTGACAATATTTGCTCTAGAATTATCATTAATTATGGAATATTTTGTTTTTCAGCAACCGTACACGAATTTTATGCTGTGGCTGGTAATAGAATTTCCATGCCCTGCAACATCACAGCACCTTCTAGTGACGATGTTGTGACGTTGGTGCTTTGGTACAAAGGGGACATGAAGGTACCAATATATACTTTAGATGCCAGAAAGGGACCTATTGAAAAGTCTAAACACTTCCCAAGTTCCAAATTGGGAAGACGTGTTCATTTTGATTTGCACGTTAAAAATCCTGGTTTAGCTATAGATCCTGTAAAAGGTGAAGACGCCGGCACTTATAGGTGTCGAGTCGAATACAAGAGGTATAGGACACTCAGTTACCAGTACGAGCTTAAGGTTATTGGTAAGTATTATTATTATTTTGAATTTTTGTCTTTATATATAAGAAGCATACAAAATCATTTTTTACTACATGAGTTGGTATTTAGAAACAGCCTATTTTAGTTTTTTTAGATTGCCTGCTAATCTCATTTAAACTCCTTACATTCTTGGCATAAAATAAAGGTTTTTTATGATTGGATTTATAATAGTTTGGAATTTTATGTATAGAATGGTTTAAAAACACATTTGACTAGTTCAAGAGAAATAAATAAGTTCGAAATTTGCTTAAGTCGAATTTTAAGCTTTGAACTAGAATTGAAAGAGACCCCAGTTAAATTAATTATAGAAAATTAATAAGAAACCGTTGATTAGTAGATGTTCCGATAATTTGTAAACTACCTACCTAGAAACAGAAGGATTAGCTGCTTTAAACCAGTGTGGTATAAATCATGCCATACACTATATGGTTCGTTTTTAATTTCTTGATGAAGAAATTGTATCTTTTATTTTCCGGATTTTTAAAAAAAATTTCATCCTTTTTTCCTTTTTCTTTCAGTGCTTTGTTTATATTTTTTCATTATTATACCCCCCCTTTTTTTCATATGTCTTTAATTTTCTTTTGTTTTATCTTTATTTTGAACTTATATATATACATANTTTGCTCAGTAAGCAAAAATGAATTTATTTAGTAAGTTAAAATGATCTCGTAGCAGCAAATGTTTTCTGAACATTTTTGAAGAAAAAATTCGAACGTTGCGAAGAAAATAAAATAAAATATGTGTTTTATTTAAACAAAGTATCCCAAGTAACACGCCTAAGAAATCTGCGACTTTTTATCAGCAACAAAAAATTCCACGTCATTGAATGAAATGCATCCAAATTCACCTGACTCATTCTGTATGAATTTTCTCGCTTTTAGTGTACGAAAAAGATTTTTTGACACATCGCAGCATTAGAAAAAGACTGAAAATGATTCAGAAATCGACAAAAAATTAACATAATAATGCTATAAAATGCTAACGTTTATGAAATGTTCAACAGATAAAGCTGTCATAAAATAAATCCCACAAAAGATGCATTCCCTAAAAAACATTTCGCATTTCCTCATAAGTCTAAGCATGCATGCATCATAATCTTACATATTAAAAATTTCTATAGTCGTCACATTAAAGTTAATTAATTTTGAGCTTCTACCAAGTGTGTTCGATATCTATCCAGTGAAATTTCATTTCATTATTTAAATTCGTAAACGCAAAATTGAATTTATACATTTCGTTTTTTACTAAAATCTCGCTCTTTTGAGATACTTTTGAAACATTTTCATTTACACCTGAAAAAACAGTCAAAAAACATGATTTTTGTAACTGGGCGGTGCTACCCGACGCATTTTGAAAAGAGCTGAAAAACATGTTTTTAGAAAATTTCTATTTTTTTAAGTTAAACTATTCTTATTTTGGTATATTCCTTTTGCATTATTTAATTAGATGATAAAACAATTGAATCATGCAAAAATATTGATTATTACTCAATATTATACAGAAATATAAGCAATACTCCTTAAGTGGGCGGGGCTACCCGACTCTCCCTTATACATATATATATTATCTTATTTGATAAAACAAACTTTTTTCTTTCATGTATTATTTATCTTTTCTTAAACAAAGTTCATTTCCTCAACTTATGCTGTGTTTTGCATAAATTTAATAATTATGTCACATTAGAAGGATGTCACATTCTGATACATGTATGATCTCATATCTAATTCTTTTCAAAATTTAATTTCTCTGTGATTGATTCTACATATTAAAGAGCTACAGATGTATAACGTTACTTGAGATATGCCTCATATAAAGTTACTAAATATGCCTGAAAGAAAATTACGTAAGATTCATTTATTGTATATCACTGTTTATTGCAAACATCGTGACTTGTCCTTTTATTTCAAAATATCTGAATAGTAGATCCCTTAGTAAAGAGCTAAGTTGTAAAATATTTTCATAATACATAACATATCTTTGTATACTGTTTTATCTTTATTTTGTATTATGTTAAAATATATGTAGCTTTGCATTCGAAAAATTTTAAAATATATATTTTAACACAAATAAGAATTTTAGAGAAACTAAATTTTACATCTGTTCCTAATTAACTCATATGAAGTTAATATCGTATATCATCAATTTCAACACACAGAACCTTTTAAATGTCGAATAAGTCAATAACATCAGATTGAAAAATATAATTCTTCCTCCTTTAATTTTCTATTTCATTCTTCATTTTTTGAACAAAAATAAAAAGATAAAACTCCTGTGACCAGACAGCGGCGAACTACGTGTTTTTATATTTATAAATCTGGGATTTTTTTAGAAGAATTTCAGAAGAAATGCTTAATTTCACTTAAAACTAAAGAGTAATCAATCAAATCTGCCAACAATAAGTATCAACGAAATCGCTCAAAAAATTCATCAAATCTCCTACATTTAATTAAATTCTTATTTTCAAGATCTATTTATCTCCTTTAAACATACCACTGTGAATTGACTAAAGCTGCGTTTCTCGTGGATTTAATAAATATGTCATAAAGAAAAATAAATAAAGATTCCTTGAAGCATTTTATATCTCATCCTGTATCATCAATCATCTCGTATCATTTTTCAAAATTGTATATCCTGATGGTAGATTCGAAAGGAAAAGAGAGCTAATGTTATCGTTTCTAGGCGCCCAACATGGTGAAAGGTGCTGCGAGAATGAACCAGTCTGTCTTTTACATATCTCAGTTGGCTTCTTTTTTGGCTGGTTTTCTGCAGAAGTCTAAGGTGTCGAAAAGATGCTGCAGTACTTTTCTTTCTATGAGGAGACCATTTGTCAAGATTTGGGTGAACGGAGAACTTCTTTTCTTGCTTACGCAAACGATGTAGACGATGACACACACGATCAATTTTGTGTCCTGTGATTTCGTGTCGGGATATATTCATTTTATGAATATTGCTCAAGTAAATGAGGATTTATTTTCAACAGTTTGCGTTGGATGTGTTATTGAGTTATTACTATGCATAATTATTTATTAGAATAAGGAAAGTTCATTCATTTTGAATTTCTAAATAGAAGCAGCTCCGGCCGGCTTGTGTAGGGGGCAGGGGACAGTCCTTGCATCAGAAAGGTCTTGGGTTTGAATCCCGGGCAAAGCATGGATGTTTCTTTCTCTCTCTGTGTGCTCTATGTCCTTTCTCCTTCATGTGTGAATGTGACCCGCCCTATAAACGGGTTGTGGTGTGGCAGAAGTCAAATTCCTGGTCATAGATGGCGCCACTGAAAAACAGGAACAATCGCACATCCACTGCCTAAACAGGCATACGACAGAAAAAAATTTAAGCAGCTAAATAAGTAGCAAAGAAGAAGAAAAAAATGCTGCCATTGCTTTCAGCGACGCATAAATTGATCTGTCATTGATTTTCTAACTTAAATTTCTTCAATTATTTCTTCCTATATTCACTCTTTGTGGCTTAGTGGTTTAAGAGAGTGACCTGTCATAGTGAAAAATTGGGTTTCGATCCTCGTTGGTAACTTGGAGCCATTCCATCTGCAAATCAATGGTTACCAGATTGATTAGAAAATAAAAACGTTAGGTTTGCAATGATGACGTCATTCTAGCCATTATTCTACGAAATTGTGGAGTTTTTAAATTCATGAACTTCTTGGTATGCAATGGTCTGTAGCGGGAAGGATTTATTCATTCACAACAACAGTGGTTATTCATGTTTGAAAAATTCTATTATACTAATGAGAAAATAATCAAAATAAATGTCTGATGATTGTGTACTATTTTCGAAAAGAATAATTAGCTTAATAATAGATATTTAAAAAGAAATTCCATAATGAAATAAAATATTGAATAAATATAAAAAGCATTGTAAATATTATGCAATTCAATGTCCAATAATAAAAATTCAATCCAATTACGAAGAAACAATAAAAATGTACGTACAGTAATTAGAAAAAATATATAATAAAGAAATTATCCAAAAATAATTATTTAATAGTAAAATGAAAATAAATTCGAATTGACATTTTATTACTGTTTCAAATTAAACGCATTTTTTGCATCTTAAAGAGCAATTTAAACGAGATTAAAGAAAATAAGAGTCTCAAATCTTATTACTTCATAATTGACTCAAATTCTGGTTTATTTAAAGAGCTAATCATTTAAACAATGTAAATCCATGTTGTTCTGGTAGAAAATAATAATGAACATTGTAAGAAAGTTTTTAAAAAAGGAGAGATTGATAAAAACTACACTCTTCGTTTCATATGTATTAAAGCAATCTGATTGAAACACTTGAAATTATGTATGACAATTACGTGATACTAAATTATACTATTCATATTACTCCATAGTTGACTCAAGTTCTGGTTTATTTAAAGAAATAATTATTTATATAATGTAAATCTATGATTTTCTGGTATAAAACAATAACAAACATTGTATGGAAGTTTTAAAAAAAGAGAAAGAGTGATGAAAATCTAAAATATTCATTGTAGAATTTCTTTCTTAAAACTTTTCTCCCAGAAAAACTGTTTCTTCTTTTTCTTTAGATAGAGAGGATGTGCATCAAACTTTGTATTCATATCATTTCCTTTCAAACAAAATCGATTGAACTTCGAAATTTGAAGAAGCTTTGTGCGAGGAAAGTAAATAGACCTGTATGTAAATATGGGCATCGATAGACGGGGATCCACCAAGGGCACCCAGGTTGAATCTGAATATATTTTGTACATCTACGTTTTTCTTTATTCAAAAAGTGCTTTGTAGGGAGAAATAATCTGATTTTTCTTCAAAGATTAACGAAATGCTTTCGATAAATTTAAATTGGTTTTTCTGAGTTTTAAGCTTATATTACACATGCAAATACTTTGCACGACTAAAGTAGTATTCTTTTACATGCATAGTTTATTTTTTTAAATACTCATACTATGCTTTTATTTTAGTGAAAACCTGCGTGTGTAGTGAGAAAAAAAAACTTATACTTCATTTCTCAAAGGTACCCAAGTTGAATCTGTATATATTTTGTACACCTACGCTTTTTTTTTCCTCAATAGGAGCTTTATGATGATAAATAATCTAGTTATATGATTTTTTAAAAAAAAGAATGAAGGTAGAGTTTGGATAAAGTTACATTTTATTTCTGATGCTTCTAAGATACTCTACATACAACATTACTTAGTTAGACAGAAAAAAGGCTCATTTTTACATTAACTAATTTTCTAAAGTACTTACAACACAAATTTACCAAGAAACAATAGAAAATTCTGATAGAATTTTTGAGGCTGATTTCCAGAAGAATGGTGAAAAAATTCTATTTTATATAACTTGTTTACAAATTGAAAGTTTGGGTTTTAATGTTTTTGTACTGTAATCTAAAGTAGAGACCGGGATAGCCTGGTTGGTGGGACACTGGTAGTAAATGTTGTGTAGTAAATGGTCTCTGTGTAGTAAATGGTGACTGATGCACGTTAAATCTGTCAAATCTCGAAGTCCTCCATGTTCCCATAACAAATCAATACCTCTGCAGGTACTGATCAAGGAGTTTCCTTGTCCTCTGGATTGGTCCAAAATTGCAAGGCTACTGAGTTGAACATTAGTGGTCGTAAGCCCGAAATTGGGTCTGCTGTTCAACGACGGATATAATGTAATCTAAAGTAAGGGATAAATTTATGAAGCCATGCGTCTTTGATAAACCTCAAAGGATTTAGGTTAACTTTTTTGCGAATAAATGAAAAAAAATTTTTTTAGTAATTAACGTGAGCATATTTTTGTTGTTTCCATTGATTTTAGTTTTGATTGTCTCTTATTCGCGAGGAGAAATTAAAACATTCGTATTTCTACAAATGAGGTATTGCCACTATTGTAAATGTCAATGAGGTACTGTTACTATTGTATATGTTAAATTGAATAAAACAATCCCAAGTCAGTATGACCAAAAGTTTAGAAGTTATTAATATTTTATGTATAAAAATTACAATTTTGGACTCAGTGAACTTAGATTTCAGTTACGGATCTGAAATTGTCATCTAGAAATAAAATAATTTTGTACTAAACTGATTTTGTACGCGAATGAAACACGCTGCATCTTTTGCACTTATGGTATACATCGACTTTTGATGGGATCCTACGAAACAATTAATCCATCTTGCTTTGTGTGCACCGTGCAAGGGTTTGGTGGGTGTATCATGATCTAGATGCTTTAGAATGGCATGGAAGTGGTGTCCTGTTGTTTTTAGAAGGAAAAAAGAAACATGTGATGCATAGAAAAACTCACACACCAGGTGCTTCTTGCGACGCTACATTCTTCCACTAAAGGTGATGGATACTTCATTTTCGATAATGCAATTTTCCAGAAATTTCGAAAATTGATCCAATCGAAAGTGTCAGGATATTGACCCAATAGAAAATACTTAGGGATTTGTTGGAGAGACACATCCGAAAGCAATCTCCTCTTCCATTTAATTTACATGATTTGAAATACTGTTTAGGCAATGTATGGTATATACTAGATAAAAATACACTCCAAGAGCTTGAAGAATCGATATTTTCACGAATACGGGTTGTTATCCGCGCTAAAGGAGGTCTAATAAAGATTATTCTAGAGTTTTAATTCATTGACCATTGTGTGTATAGTTCTTTTTTTATAAAAAAAATTGCTTTATTAAGTGAAAAAATCATTTATTTTAAAGATTAGTGACAGATATTTAATACACATGCGTTAGACATTTTCCAAGTCTTTGTTCTTTAATTTTTTTTGCTCTTTTATTTATTTTTTTAAAAAATGGAAGAAAAAAAGCGAAATTAGTAAAAAAACATCTGATACGTGGAATTCAACTGTCACATTGTTTTGGGCATACACATATTTGTCTTCAATAATTTTGTTTTAATAAAATATATTTAGTACTGTTTAAGTGTTTCATGACGTGAAATAATCTCATTTTTGCATAAAAATAAAGTAACAAACTTATAGTGCATTTTCAGTTAATGTCGTTAATGTTTCAAGAGTGTATAAATTTTAAATATACTATAAACGAATATACAAAAGTAATTTGTTCTCTTTATTGTTGAGTTTTTTTTCCTCAAGATCTCATAAAATGCTCCTTTTTTATTTTGTGAAGAAGAATGAATTGTGCGTTTAGTTCAATTGGCGTCATTTTTCAGATATACATTACATTTTTAAATATTATAATAAATCTGTGACTATATACCAATTTTCGGTATCCTCATGCGACTTGCAAGGAAAATTAATCTGATTTCTCAAAGATTTAAGACAAGCTTTAATTATGCTTTCAACCTTCAAATACTTGTTTCATTTTAAGATATTTTACAGAAAAATGATGGGACAATATTTATTTCTTAATAATTAATTTCCTTGTAATATGCTTAGGAAATAGTTTAAATTTAAAAATGTATCAAATATTCATATAAGATTTGATTCTGAGTAATTATAATGGCTGCAAAATAAAGATGTGATTATGTTTTAAATAATTACGGTTTCTTCAGAAACTGCTTTTAAAGGAGAAACTATCTGAATACTTGAAAACTTAATCGCAATTTCTAATTAACTTATATTTGAATTTATGTTTAATTTTTCAAGTCTGAGTTAACGTTTGTTATAAATTTAAAGTACTTGAATTTCTTAATAATTGAGAATGATTTTTCTAAAGAATATAGATAATGTTTGAACGAAAAAATCAGTTAAGGTTTAATTTAAATTAACTGTAATGTAAACATTTTTTATCATATAAATATTTTATTACATAGAAGTTTTCCTCTATATTTTAGAACCTAAAAATTAGACATTATAAAATACGAATCAATTTTTATAAAGAAAATTATTACTGTACAAAGGAACTTTTTTTTCATCGAATATTATCTAGCAAAAACCATGTTCAATAATATATCTTACGCTGTAGAAAGAAATAAAATAACTTATTTTAAAATGTGATTTCACAAAGCATTTCTTTGTAATTGGTCATATGGTCAAACGTTTTTGTTTTCTCCTGTCAAATTCATTGATTACTATGTCAACGTTTTTAAAAGAAAATTCTAAGTAATCTTTTTAGTCTGGGAACTTTATTTCGTTCCCAGAGTATTTTGTTTTGGGCTGGAGAAACGTAATTTCGTAATTGTTTCCTTTATGAAACTTCAAAAAGTGAACCAAAATAAAACTTTATTTATTTATTTGTTTATTGAGCATTAGTGTTTTCTTTTTCATTATGAAGTTTCGGTTTTGTAGAAATTTTTTTTCTTAAATGACTACATGCTGAAACTTGCTTACTGTTGTTGATTGTACTTGATATTCAAAGCGGTAAAAAAATACATTTAAAATCATGAAGTTGTATTTAACTAAAATGTAAAAATATGGAAATATAGGACAGTTAGAAATATGCGTTCATCTATTTTTTGATACATTTAATACATTTAGTGATTCTTCATCTTATTTTATTTTTTTTATTTTATAAAATAAAACTTCTGCATTTAGGTAAACTAGACTGCATTGAGGATTTTTTTTATTGCATTTGCGTTGCACGAAGAGAAAAATCTTGAAAACTTCACAAGGTTATTTCAATGGAGAGAAGATTTTTTCCCATGATATATCTATTATCACGTCCAAAATGTGATCAAAAATGCTAGTCAAAAATAGTATTCGAATCTATCACCAGCTGTCGCCAGTGATCTTGATCCAGCCTTGAATAAAGATTCTTGCTCTAAAATTGGGACAGTTATTAAAGCAGACATTTTAAGCTATTTATTGCTAAACCCCATCCCGCCCCCAAAGGGGGCATCCGGGTATCAATAAAGACAAACAATTAGATTTTAACAGTAAAGACTAACCGGAAAACAATAAAGACATCCGGGAAACAATAAAGACAAACAATCACATAGTAACAGTTTACAAGGGTAAGTGCGATCTAAAACAGATGAAAAGAAGTACTTCACTACATAATAATACAATTTAGAAAGTTCGTAAGTAGTTAGTCAAAGGGGTCCCTTGAATAACAAAACCTTTAAAAAGGTGGTGTGCAAATAAACCACACAACTTTTGAAAATGAAAGAACAGCTACACAAGTATATATATACACAGCATGTATATGAATTAAAATGGTGAGTTATATAACAATGAAACTGGAAAGTGAAAGTGATGTCTGCGTGAAAATATTAACAGATGCATAGATGATCTCAGTTACAGTAAGTCTTGTTAAACAGCTGTACATACATCCCAGTACGAATCGAAAGAACAAGTGTGAATATATAGTATTCTAACCATACTGATGAAAATGATATACAGTAACAACGTTAAGTTACAGATGAAAAGATGATCCACATAACAAAATTTTAAAGATGTCAGTATACATTAAAGACAAACAATCAAAAATTTACAGTCTATATGCGATCTGTAACAGATGGAAAAAAGATCTTCGCTACATAAAAATGCGTTTTAGAATGTTTGTAAGTAGTTAGTCCATGTAATAAGGC